>NC_092728.1:18700062-18712562 GCF_047496885.1 Scyliorhinus torazame
CATGTGATGTTCTTGTCGGAGGGCCTGATTTATTACCAGAACACTTGTAGCTAAAGCTATAAACGATTAATTAACATTAACTGTGGGTCAACTATATACAAAACAACAGATGAAAAACAGTATAATCATGCCAAGCAACCTCTCTCTTCAACTTCCTCCGGCTAGTCTGAGGTCAGCTGACTTTAACATCCACTTATATACTAGTGAGACTCCTAGTGCTCAGTCGGTGAATTACAACCCATGATATCACTACAGTTTCTATACATACTTCTTCAGCAGGATCTCTGAGGCTCCCTTGCAAAAGAGGCGGAAACTGTTGTCCGGCATTCGGATAACGGTACTCATCGATTTGCGGACTGAGTTGAAGGTGTAAACCTTGTGGAGCTCCTCTTCGGGGATCTGTTTGCGAATCTGCTGGTAATCAATCTTCAGCCTGTTCACAAAACCCAAGAGCGCGCACTCTGTCTTGTTGCCGAGCTGCAGAGGGAGCCCACCCTTAACAACCGGAGCCTGTGGAGTTCGAGAGAGTGAGAGACAGAGAGAGGGACAGAGAGAGTGAGAGAGAGATTGACAGGGAGAGAGACAGGGAGAGAGAGACAGAGAGAGAGAGAGGGACAGAGAGAGAGGCAGAGAGAGACAGGGAGAGAGAGAGACAGAGAGACAGAGAGAGAGAGAGACAGAGAGAGAGAGGGACAGGGAGACAGAGGGACAGGGAGAGAGACAGGGAGAGAGACAGGGAGAGAGAGACAGAGAGAGAGACAGAGAGAGAGAGAGAGAGAGTCAGAGAGAGAGAGAGACAGACAGAGGGAGAGAGAGACAGAGAGAGAGAGAGACAGGGAAAGAGAGAGAGAGAGAGAGACAGAGAGAGAGAGAGTGAGAGGGAGAGAGAGACAGAGAGAGAGAGTCAGAGAGAGAGAGAGAGACAGAGAGAGAGAGTCAGAGAGAGAGAGAAAGACAGAGAGAGAGAGAGGGAGAGAGTCAGAGAGAGAGAGAGACAGAGAGAGAGAGACAGAGGGAGAGACAGGGAGAGAGAGTGACAGAGAGACAGAGAGAGAGACAGAGACAGGGAGAGAGACAGAGAGAGAGAGAGAGTCAGAGGGAGAGAGAGAGAGAGAGAGAGAGACAGAGGGAGAGACAGGGAGAGAGAGTGACAGAGAGACAGAGAGAGAGACAGAGAGAGAGAGAGAGTCAGAGGGAGAGAGAGAGAGAGAGGTTGAGATGGAGCGTTAGTTGTATTTGAAAGGCATTATAGATTACTGTAGCATACATTTAATACTGTTGCTTTATTAGCTGTTACTCAGTAGAGTGTGTGAACCATTTAAAGTATTGTAAATAAACCAGCTTTATTTTAAATATATTGCTTGATGTTCTTTGCAAACACTACGACTTTTAGCTACCTTGGCGACTATACAAGGAACACCACAGTTCCCATCACCGTGGGAGCGAGTCCCACATTCTCCCCACTCCCCGTGGGAGCGAGTCCCCCATTCTCCCCTCTCCCCGTGTGAGCGAGTCCCACATTCTCCCCACTCCCCGTGGGAGTGAGTCCCCCATTCTCCCCACTCCCCGTGGTAGCGAGTCCCACATTCCCCCCACTCCCCGTGGGAGCGAGTCCCCCATTCTCCCCACTCCCCATGGGGGCGAGTCCCACATTCCCCCAACTCCCCGTGGGAGCGAGTCCCACATTCCCCCCACTCCCCATGGGAGCGAGTCCCCCATTCTCCCCACTCCCCGTGGGAGCGAATCCCACATTCTCCCCACTCCCCGTGGGAGCGAGTCCCACATTCCCCCCACTCCCCGTGGGAGCGAGTCCCACATTCCCCCCACTCTCCGTGGGAGCGAGTCCCACGTTCTCCCCACTCCCCATGGGAGCGAGTCCCCCATTCTCCCCTCTCCCCGTGTGAGCGAGTCCCACATTCTCCCCGCTCCCCGTGGGAGCGAGTCCCACTCCCCGTGGGAGCGAGTCCCACATTCTCCCCACTCCCCGTGGGAGAGAGTCCCACATTCTCCCCACTCCCCGTGGGAGCGAATCCCACATTCTCCCCACTCCCCGTGGGAGCGAGTCCCACATTCTCCCCGCTCCCCGTGGGAGCGGGTCCCACATTCTCCCCGCTCCCCGTGAGAGCGAGTCCCACATTCTCCCCGCTCCCCGTGAGAGCGAGTCCCACATTCTCCCCGCTCCCCGTGAGAGCGAGTCCCACATTCTCCCCGCTCCCCGTGGGAGCGAGTCCCACATTCTCCCCACTCCCTGTGGGAGCGAGTCCCACATTCTCCCCACTCCCCGTTGGAGCGAGTCCCACATTCTCCACACTCTGGGTAAAGAGCTTCTTCCTGAATTCACCCCCTAATACCGATTCACCCTCACACACACACACTCACACACACAGTCTGCCCACTCACACACGCAAACACACACTCACACACACGCATGCTCACACATACACTTACTCACACACACTCTCACACACAGTCTCACACACAATCTCACACCCACACACTCACCCAGCCACATGCACACACACACTCAATCACCCACACTTCCACACACTCACACACTCACTCACACACACCCACAGTCACACGCACTCACTCACAGAGGCACACACACCCATTCTCACACACTCACTCGCACACTCACTCACCCACAGCCTTAACTCCTATCTTTATTCCACTCAAACAACAAAAGAACCCACCTCAGCTCTCATAGAACATAGAACATAGAACAATACAGCGCAGTACAGGCCCTTCGGCCCACGATGTTGCACCGAAACAAAAGCCATCTAACCTACACTATACCATTATCATCCATATGTTTATCCAATAAACTTTTAAATGCCCTCAATGTTGGCGAGTTCACTACTGTAGCAGGTAGGGCATTCCACGGCCTCACTACTCTTTGCGTAAAGAACCTACCTCTGACCTCTGTCCTATATCTATTACCCCTCAGTTTAAAGTTATGTCCCCTCGTGCCAGCCATATCCATCCGCGGGAGAAGGCTCTCACTGTCCACCCTATCCAACCCCCTGATCATTTTGTATGCCTCTATTAAGTCTCCTCTTAACCTTCTTCTCTCCAACGAAAACAACCTCAAGTCCATCAGCCTTTCCTCATAAGATTTTCCCTCCATACCAGGCAACATCCTGGTAAATCTCTTCTGCACCCGCTCCAAAGCCTCCACGTCCTTCCTATAATGCGGTGACCAGAACTGTACGCAATACTCCAAATGCGGCCGTACCAGAGTTCTGTACAGCTGCAACATGACCTCCCGACTCCGGAACTCAATCCCTCTACCAATAAAGGCCAACACTCCACAGGCCTTCTTCACAACCCTATCAACCTGGGTGGCAACTTTCAGGGATCTATGTACATGGACACCTAGATCCCTCTGCTCATCCACACTTTCAAGAACTTTACCATTAGCCAAATATTCCGCATTCCTGTTATTCCTTCCAAAGTGAATCACCTCACACTTCTCTACATTAAACTCCATTTGCCACCTCTCAGCCCAGCTCTGCAGCTTATCTATATCCCTCTGTAACCTGCTACATCCTTCCACACTATCGACAACACCACCGACTTTAGTATCATCTGCAAATTTACTCACCCACCCTTCTGCGCCTTCCTCTAGGTCATTGATAAAAATGACAAACAGCAACGACCCCAGAACAGATCCTTGTGGTACTCCACTTGTGACTGTACTCCATTCTGAACATTTCCCATCAACCACCACCCTCTGTCTTCTTTCAGCTAGCTAATTTCTGATCCACATCTCTAAATCACCCTCAATCCCCAGCCTCCGTATTTTTTGCAATAGCCTACCGTGGGGAACCTTATCAAACGCTTTGCTGAAATCCATATACACCACATCAACTGCTCTACCCTCGGCTACCATTTCAGTCACCTTCTCAAAGAACTCAATAAGGTTTGTGAGGCATGACCTACCCTTCACAAAGCCATGCTGACTATCCCTGATCATATTATTCCTATCTAGATGATTATAAATCTTGTCTCTTATAATCCCCTCCAAGACTTTACCCACTACAGACGTGAGGCTCACCGGTCTATAGTTGCCGGGGTTGTCTCTGCTCCCCTTTTTGAACAAAGGGACCACATTTGCTGTCCTCCAGTCCTCTCGCACCATTCCTGTAGCCAATGATGACATAAAAATCAAAGCCAAAGGTCCAGCAATCTCTTCCCTGGCCTCCCAGAGAATCCTAGGATAAATCCCATCAGGTCCCGGGGACTTATCTATTTTCAGCCTGTCCAGAATTGCCAACACCTCTTCCCTACGTACCTCAATGCCATCTATTCTAATATATATTCTCTCGATCCACATTGACTACCATTTGCCTTCAGGAATGCCTGTTGTACAGAGATGTTCTTCGAGAAAGAGAGACCGCTACTTTAAAGCCAAGATCTGACCCCTGTCAGACCCATGCAGAAACTCTAGCTGTCTGTCTTCAGAAGCTGTTTCAACTGGTTTGTTCACCTTTCCAACCACACTGCTCGTCTGTCTGCCGACATATCTTTTAATTGAACTTCAGAGAGCAAACTGCTTACACACACACATACACACTCAATCACCCACACTCCTGGTCACAGTTTCATCAAAACTTCAATGACCGGCTTTCTGCAAAAATATCTGATACCTTAGCTCCCCCCCCCAGAAATGGCATCATCTTACCAAGCTGCAATATGATTTACTACACAGGGAGGGTCATGTTGGAGGTGTACAGACCTTTGGTGAGGCCACAGCTGGAGTACTGTGTGCAGTTCTCGTCGCCACATTACAGGAAGGGTGTGATTGCGCTGGAGGGGGTGCAGAGGAGATTCACCAGGATGTTGCCGGGGGTGGAACATTTAACTTACCAAGAGAGGAGGGCATCACGGTGGCGCCGTGGGTTAGCACTGCTGCCTCACGGTGCCGAGGACCCGGGTTCGATCCCAGCTCCGGGTCACTGTTTGTGTGTTTGCACATTTGATTTGATTTGATTTATTATTGTCACATGTATTAGTAGACAGTGAAAAGTATTGTTTCTTGCATGCTGTACAAACAATGCATACCGT
This sequence comes from Scyliorhinus torazame, assembly GCF_047496885.1. Lineage (NCBI taxonomy): Eukaryota > Metazoa > Chordata > Chondrichthyes > Carcharhiniformes > Scyliorhinidae > Scyliorhinus > Scyliorhinus torazame. The sequence goes on from NC_092728.1 coordinate 18,705,130, forward strand.
ACATAGGGAAGGAAGGAGCGACTGCAGAATATAATGTTACAGTTATAGCCAGGTGTAGAGAAAAGAGCAACTTAATACGAAGTGGGTCCATTCAAACGTCTGATGGCAGTAGGGAAGAAGCTGTCCTTGAGTCGGCTGGTACGTGACCTCGAACTGTTGTATCTTTTTCCTGACGGAAGGAGGTGGAAGAGAGCATGTCCAGGGTGCGTGGGGCCCTTAATTATGCTAGACAGAGTCGATGGATGGGAGGTTGGTTTGCGTGATGGACTGGGCTACATTCACGACCTTTTTTAGTTTCCTGCGGTCTTGGGCAGAGCAGGCTCCATCCCAAGCTGTGATACAACCAGAAAGAATGCTTTCTGTGGTGCATCTGTAGACGTTGGTGAGGGTCGTAGCTGACATGCCAAATTTCCTCAGTCTTCTGAGAAAGTAGAGTCGTTGGTGGGCTTTCTTAACTACAGTGTCGGCATGGGGGGCCCAGGACAGGATGTTGGTGATCTGGACACCTAAAAGCTTGAAGCTCTCGACCCTTTCTACTTCGTTCCCATTGATGTAGACAGGGGCATGTTCTCCACTACGCTTCCTGAAGGCGATGACAATCTCCTTCGTTTTGTTGACATCGAGGGAGAGATTATTGTCGTCGCACCAGTTCACCAGATTCTCTATCTCGTTCTTGTACTCTGTCTCGTCATTGTTTGAAATCCGACCCACTACGGTGGAGTCATCAGCAAATTTGAGAATTGAGTTGGAGGGGAATTTGGCCGCACAGTCGTAGGTGTATAAGGAGTATAGTAGGGGGCTGAGGACACAGCCTTGTGGGGGCACCGGTGTTGAGGATGATCGTGGAGGAGGTGTTGTTGCCTATCTTTACTGATTGTGGCCTGTGGGTTAGAAAGTTCAGGATCCAGTCGCAGAGGGAGGAGCCGAGGTCCAGGCCACGGAGTTTGGAGGTGAGTTTAGCAGGAATGATGGTGTTGAAGGCTGAGCTTTCGTCGATCGATAAATAGGATTCTCCCCACGTCTGCATGGGTCTCACCCCCACAACCCAAAAAGATGTGCAGGGTGGGTGGATGGGCCACGCTACATTGCCCCTTAATTGGAAAAAAAGAATTGGGTACTCTAAATTTATTTTAAAAAATCTACGCCGGGCGGTTGGATAGGCTGGGGTTGTTTTCGCTGGAGCAGAGACGACTGAGGGGGCGAGCTGATCGAGGGGAACAAGATTATGAGGCATGGACAGGGTGGAGAGGGAACAGCTGTTCCCCTTAGTTGAAGGGTCAGTTACGAGGGGGACACAAGTTCAAGGTGAGGGGCGGGAGGTTCAGGGGGGATTTGAGGAAAAACGTCTTTACCCAGAGGGTGGTGAGGGTCTGGAACGCACGGCCTGGGAGGGTGGGAGGGCCGGGTTGCCTCACATCCTTTAAAAAGTACCAGGATGAGCACTTGGCCGTCACCACATTCAAGGCCATGGGCCGAGTGCTGGCCAATGGGATTAGGTCAGCAGGTCAGGTGTTTTTCATGTGTCAGTGCAGTGTCATGTGTCCTGCACTGTATTATTCCATGATTCTCATCACCCCTTAATCCAAACAAAACTGCATTTGCCCAAGCTTTTTTTAAAAAACGATGGCTTAATTGCACTCCTGGCTCCCAAAAGTTTAGTTGTCTTTCAAACTAGGATATCTTTTAAAAACATGGCTGCAGCGGTCAAACACACACTGACCCAGGCTTTCAACTGTTACTGCACCAAATATATATCATAGATCTGAAATTCCCATGTTTATCACACCTCCCCCCTTAAAAGAAATGAACCAGCAATGGGAAATCAAATTGTTTCAGTTTTCCAAAGACTTTTTAACTCTAAACAGTTCTCATTACTAAACACAGCTAATATTCTGTAAGATACACATCATATTACATTTTAAACAGGCAAAAGAAATCATGAGCATAATCCAGTTCCACCTTCGACCATTCCAGTCTTCTCACATTTCAAAGTTGTGATAAAGTCTCAGCAATCACATTTCCTCTTCCTGCGACAGGTATAATTTTTAAATTAAATTTTTGCAACAATGAACTCCATAGAACATACAGTGCAGAAGAAGGCCACTCGGCCCATCGAGTCTGCACCGACCCACTTTAGCCCTCACTTCCACCCTATCCCCGTAACCCAATAACCGCTCCCAATAACTCCATCTAAACAGTCTCGCATTTCGAACCTTAAACTTTTCCAAAACCTTTACTGGATTATGGTTTGTAAATACAATTGTCTCCGATGAATTGTCAGCAACATAAATGTCAAAATGTTGTTACGCCAATACCAAACTCCTTCTCGATGGTCGAATATTTAATTTCATGAATATTTAGTTCCCGAGAAAAATAACCAATAGGCCTTTCGATGTTTTTGTTGTCTTCCTGTAGCAGCACAGCACCCACACCGTCATTACTCGCCATCAATTGCCACCTTAAATTGGTTGGCATAACTAGGTGTCACCAACACTGGCCTGGTGGTTAACACAGATTTCAGATTGTCAAATGCCTCCTGACACGCCAACGGCCACTGAAATTTCCTGCTTTTTCAGCAATCACGCTGCTGAAGTTTGGCACAAATTTCCGGTAGTAACCACTCATGCTCAGGAATCTCAGAACTTCTCCTCATTAATGGTATTGGAAACTCCCCAATAGCTTTTGTTTTCACATTCTGTGTGGCCATCTGACCACGTCCAATTGTATGGCCTAGATATGTGACTTCAGCTTTTTCATAGAATTTACAGTGCAGAAGGAGGTCATTCGGCCCATTGAGTCTGCACCAGCTCTTGGAAAGAGCACTCTACCCAAGGTCAACACCTCCACCCTATCCCCATAACCCAGTAACCCCACCCAACTCTAAGGGGAATTTTGGACACTTAGGGCAATTTATCACGGCCAATCCACCTAACCTGCACATCTTTGGACTGTGGGAGGAAACCGGAGCACCCGGAGGAAACCCACGCAGACACGGGGAGGATTTCCAGACTCCGCACAGACAATGACCCAAGCCGGAATCAAACCTGGGACCCTGGAGCTGTGAAGCAATTGTGCTATCCACAATGCTACCGTACTTTTAGCCGAGTTTACCACCAATCCAGCCTCCTGTAGTCGATTGAATAATTCCGTTAAATGTCCCTTCCACATTTGCCGGGGCACCACCGGCTCCTCCATGTACACAGCACAATTGTTGCGTCCAGAAATGACCTTGTTGGTTCATCTTTGTAAAGTTCCTGGCACATTCTTCATTCCAAACGGCATAACTTTAAACTGATACAGACCATTTAGCGTCACAAAAGCTGAAACTTCCTTCGTCCTGTCTGATAAAGGCAATTGCCAATATCCTTTAAGTAAGTCAAGTTTGCGAATAAATTCTGCTTGTACCACCTTTTCAACACAGCCTTCCAAATGAGGAATAGGATAGGCACCTGACTTTCCTATAATCCACACACAATCGTTCTGTTCCATCTGGTTTTAGTACCATCACAATAGGTGAACTCCAATCGCTGACTTTCCTATAATCCACACACAATCGTTCTGTTCCATCCGGTTTTAGTACCATCACAATAGGTGAACTCCAATCGCTGACTTTCCTATAATCCACACACAATCGTTCTGTTCCATCCGGTTTTAGTACCATCACAATAGGTGAACTCCAATCGCTGCAACTCACTTCAATGATATAACTCTTAAACATGCTGTCGATCTCCTTTTGTACCTGTGCTAACTTTATTGGATTGAGCCAGTATGGATGTTGCTTAATTGGAGTAGCATTACCTACATCTACACCATGTAGAATTATTTTTGTGCATCAAAATTTATTCCCACTTACAGCCCTATGGGACTGTAATAACTCTTTTAGGTCACTTTGATTTTCCTTCGGAAGGTAACTCAACTATTTATCCCTGTTTCTTATCACTTCCTCATTGTCCAATCTAATTTGAGGAATGTCAAATTCAGAATCGTCTAGATTTATCTTTTCTCCCTGAGTTACAAAGTCCAACACCTTCTCCTTCTTGTCGTGAGAATGTCGCTTTAAGAAGTGTTTGGCTGCTCATGTTACTGCAGTGATGTCAGAGTGTGGGTGGAGCTGGGCTGTCTGTAGGCTTTTTACTTTCGTTTTAGGCTGTATGCTGCAGGGTGTGTTTTAGTTTCGTTTTCAGTGTTGGAGCTGAAGCCAGACAGAGCAGGTGTACTGTTGATCTCTCTGCCATGAAAAGACTATCTCTTGATCATTTGGTGAATTCAGAATTATAAATGTTCTCCGTAGTGAATGTAAACCTGATGTGCTTCTGTTAAAAGGTGTTTCTTCTGTCTTCTGGATGTTGTTTGGGAAGTTATTAAGGATTACTTAGTGTTGTATTCTTTGGGGGTTGTATTTGAATTGATGGTTGCTAAGATGTTCACTGTATGTTTTAAAAAGGTTAACTTGAGTTTATAGAATAAACATTGTTTTGCTTTAAAAAATACTTTTCCATTTCTGCTGTCCCACACCTGTAGAGTGGGCCGTGTGCTCCCCACACCACAATCTATTAAAAGTTGTGGGTCAGGTGAACTCCATGATACACTTTGGGGTTCTCTAAACCCTGGGCCATAACATTCTCTTTCAGAATACCATTTGAGCGGGGGTGGGGGGGGTGGGGGGGGGGGGTGGGATGCGGCGCAGTGGTTAGCACTGCGACTGCGACGCCGAGGAGCCGGGTTCGAATCCCGGCCCTGGGTCACTGTCCGTGCGGAGTTGGCACATTCTCCCCGTGTCTGCGCGGGTCTCGCCCCCACGACCCAGCTAGGTGGGCTGGCGAGTGGCAGAGGTTGGAGGAGAAGGGCAACTGGTCCTGTCCTGTATGGAGTGTGGGTGTTGGTCGGGGTGTGGATCGTGAGTGGTGAGATTGCCTCCTCGCCACCTCGGGGGTAAATTGCCCTTGACCATCGAGCCCCTCCCCTCCTGCCCGCCATGGCACTGAAATACGAGTGGGCCGGGTCAGTTACCACATCGCAGGGTGTGGCATCTTGCAGCGCAACAATTGGCCACCGCACCCTTCTGACTGGCGACCCCGATGGCGCTCCGGAGAATGCGTCTGATTGGTCTGCGGCAGGATTGCGGGCGCCCTACATCATCATTTGGCTCATATCGGTGGTGATTTGTAGGGATTGAGGAGGACCCCTCAGAGGAGGTGGGAGGTCCAGAGTTCTGGGATCACACAATCAACAGTGGTGAAGGAAGCCATTCGGCCCATCTGCACCGGCCCTTAGAAAGGGCACTCTACCCAAGCCCACACCTCCACCCTCTCCCCGTAACCCCCACTTAACCTTTTTGGACACTAAGGGCAATTTATCATGGTCAATCCATCGAACCTGCACGTCTCTGGACTGTGGGAGGAAACCGGAGCACCCAGAGGAAACCCACGCACACACTGGGAGGACGTGCAGACTCCGCACAGACAGTGACCCAAGCCGGGAATCGAACCTGGGACCCTGGAGCTGTGAGGGAGCAGTGCTAACCACTGTGCTGCTGTGCTGCCCTAAACATAAGCTGTTTCTGATTGGTGCGTAACTCCACTCAGATCTCTGACATATTGCCCTGTCTAAGCATTACCTTCGTGCCAATCTTTCTCAGCGTCTCTCGACACACCGTCTATTACCATGTGACACTATACATCATACCGTGGGTGCGCCTGTCCCCCAGTCACACATTCGCCCCTGCTGCTCCGAGCACACTTTCACCAGACTTACCATGAGCTTGGTTGTGTAGGCGCAATTCACGGCAATCGCGTATCCAATCAGCTGCAATGTCTCCTTGGGGATTTTGCGGGGGCTGGGAACATCATGGTAAAAGACCCCCCCCACGAAGGCCTCGACAACAGACATGCGGTTGGTGGTCAGGGTGCCAGTCTTGTCGGAACAGATGGCCGTGGCGTTTCCCATCGTCTCGCAGGCGTCGAGGTGTCTGACCAGGTTATTGTCATTCATCATTTTCTGGATGGGAGGAGAGGGGCCTGGATCAGGACAGGGAACACAAAACATACACCCCCCCATCCCATCCCCCCTCCACCCACCTCCCCCCCCCAATCCCCCCCATCCTCATCCCCCCTCCACCCACCCCCATCCCCATCCCACCCCCATCCCCCCCATCCCACCCCCCAACCCAACCCCCCCATCCCACCCCCCCATCCTCATCCCCCCTCCACCCACCCCCATCCCCATCCCACCCCCATCCCCCCCATCCCACCCCCCAACCCAACCCCCCCATCCCACCCCCCCATCCCCATCCCACCCCCATCCCCCCCATCCCACCCCCAACCCTACCCCCCCATCCCACCCCCCATCCCCCCCCCATCCCCCCCATCCCACCCCCAACCCTACCCCCCCATCCCACCCCCCATCCACTCCCATCCCCCCCATCCCACCCCCCAACCCAACCCCCCCATCCCACCCCCCCATCCCCATCCCCCCATCCCACCCCCAACCCTACCCCCCCATCCCACCCCCCATCCCACCCCCATACCCCCATCCCACCCCCAACCCTACCCCCCCATCCCACCCCCCATCCCCATCCCACTCCATCCCCCCCATCCCACCCCCAACCCAACCCCCCCATCCCACCCCCCCATCCCCATCCCCCCATCCCATCCCCAACCCTACCCCCCCATCCCACCCCCCCATCCCCATCCCCCCCACCCCCCCATCCCCCAACCCACCCCCCAACCCAACCCCCATCCACCCATCCCCCCCCCAACACCCCCCATCCCCACCCCCACACCCCTACACCCTCCCCATCCTCATCCCAACCCTACAACCCCCCCCCCACATCCCATCCCCTACAACCCCCCCCCCCCCACACCACTCCCCTCCACTTTAGTCGGGGCCGGGGCGCTAAATAAGTCCCCCGCCGTGTGCGGGTTGGCGCAAAGGAGGCTGGAGTAGCGTGAGCCCCTGCGGGGACGTGCTGGGCCCCTGTGGTGGTCAGAATCGGTCGTCTCCGCGCCCGTTTTGTGACGGCGTTCACGACAGCGCGAACATGGGCTCCATTTGGGAGAATCGCCCCTAAAGTCTCTGACACACTCACAAACTCTCACACAAAGAAACTCTCTCACACACACTCACACACTCACACTCACCCTCACACACTCACACTCACCCTCACACACACACACTCACACTCACCCTCACACTCACACACACACTCACCCACACACACACCAACACACACTCACACTCACCCTCACACACACTCACACTCACCCTCACACACACACTCACACTCACACTCACCCTCACACACACACACACACTCACCCTCACAAACACTCACACTCACCCTCACACACACTCATATTCACCCTCACACACACACACACACTCACCCTCACACACACACACACACACACACTCACCCTCACACACACTCACAC
>NC_092728.1:18717562-18802402 GCF_047496885.1 Scyliorhinus torazame
TCGAGCTGACGGAAAACCGCGATTTGGCGTCAGAGCGGCGACTGCCCGCAGGTTACGGGCAGCAGAGGCAGACTGGTAACAGACCCAAAGGAGGTTAATCGGGCGTTCGAGACCTTCTACCGGGGACGGTCCACCTCCGAGCCCCCCGACGGGGACGCGGGGATGAAACTGTTCCTAGACGGGCTGGAGCTGCCAGGTGGTGGGGGAAGACAGACGGGCGGAGCTGGAAGCACCAGCAGACCTGGGGGAAATCATGGGGAGCATCAGCTCCACGCAGGCGGGGGAGGCACCGGGACGCGGCGGGTTCCCGGCGGGTTCCCGGCGGACTGCGACAAAAAGTTCACACCTGTCCTGGCCCCACACCTAAGGGACATGTTCGCGGACTGACCCTGCCCCCAACGCTGGCGCAGGCCACAATCTCGCTAATACCCAAAAAAGATAAAGACCTGATGGAATGTGGATCATACAGACCCATTTAGCTGTTTTTCTTTAAATTTAGCGTACCCAATTTGCTTTTTCCAATTAAGGGGCAATTTAGCGCGGCCAATCCACCTCGCCTGCACATCTTTGGGTTGTGGGGGCGATACCCACGTAGACACGGGGAGAATGTGCAAAACTCCACACGGACAGTGACCCAGAGCCGGGATCGAACCTGGGACCTCGGCGCCGTGAGGCAGCAGTGCTAACCCACTGCGCCACCGTGCGGCCCCACCCATTTCACTGCTGACCGCGGATGCGAAAATACTCGCAAAACTCCTGGCCAAAAGGCTGGAGGGCTGCGTATCAGAGGTGGTCGCAGAGACCAAACGGGCTTTGTCAAGGGTAGGCAGCTCTCAGCGAACATCAGGCGGCTGCTGAATGTGATAATGACCCCCCCCCGGGATAGAACACCAGAGGTGATCGTCTCCCTGGACGCAGAAAAGGCCTTTGACAGAGTCGAATGGAAATACCTCCTCGAGGTACTGGAACGGTTTGGGCTAGGAGCGGGGTTCACCGCCTGGGTGAGGCTCCTGGAGCGGGGTTCACCGCCTGGGTGAGGCTCCTGGAGCGGGGTTCACTGCCTGGGTGAGGCTCCTGTACAACGCTCCCAAAGCAAGTGTCCGAACTAACACCACCAGCTCTGAATACTTCCAGCTGCAGAGAGGAACAAGACAGGGCTGCCCCCTGTCCCCACTCTTGTTCGCGCTAGCCATCGAACCCCTGGCGATAGCCCTGCGGGACGCGAAAAGCTGGAAGGGAATCCGGAGAGGAGACAGAGAGCACAGAGTCTCACTCTATGCAGATGACCTGCTCCTCTAAGTCTCGAAGCCACAGGAGGGACTGACGGCAATACTGCAAATGCTGAAAGCGTTTGGAACCTTCTCGGGCTACAAACTTAACCTGGGCAAAAGCGAGGCATCCCCAGTGAACCCAAACGGGGGAGGAAGGGAGCTGAAGGGGCTCCCGTTCAAAACGGCCCAGAACAGGTTCCGCTACCTGGGAATCCAGATAGCCAGAGACTGGGCACAGATCCACAAGTGGAACCTGACCAGCCTGGTGGAGGAAGTAAGAAAAGACCTTCAACGGTGGGGCTCACTCCCACTCTCCCTGGCGGGGGGAGTGCAGATGATCAAGATGAACATACTGCCAAGGTTCCTCTTCCAGTTTAGATCCATCCCGATCTTCATCCCCAAGGCCTTTTTCCAAAGCGTAGACAGTCTAATCATGGCGTTTGTCTGGGGGGGGCAAGAACCCGAGAATTCCCAAACCGACACTGCGAAGAGGGACAGTCAGAGGGGGCCTGGCTTTCCCGAACCTACAATACTACCACTGGGCAGCAACGGCAGAAAGAGTGAGGGGATGGGTACAAGAACCCGACACAGATTGGGTACAAATGGAGGCACAGTGATGGTCGGGGATTTCTACGTAGGGCACAGACTGGCGACACTGGACGAACTGACGAGGAAGTGGAAACTAACAAAAGGACAGGAATTGAGACACCTCCAAATAAAGCACTTCCTCCGCAAAGAGACAGTGGGGTACCCCGGGGCCCCAGAAAGCACATTACTAGAGGACCTGATGGGCACAAGCAACGAGAAGGCGGGGGCTACGTGGGAGAATATACGGACAGCTACTGGACAGAGCCCGGACTCCACTGGACGAGACCAGACAAAAATGAGAGGACGAACTGGGGACAGAGGTAGGGTGGGGACTCTGGAGCGAAGCGTTGAGCAGGGTGAGCTCCATCTCCTCCTGCGCAAGGCTCAGCTGAATGCAGCTCAAAGTGGTGCACAGGGCGCACCGGACCAGAACCCGGATGAGCAGGTTCTTCCTGGAGGTGGAGGATAAATGTGAACAGTGCCAGAGGGGCCCGGGCAACCACACCCACGTGTTTTTTTTTGGGGGGGGGGGGGGAGTAAGGTGGGGAAACCACAAGAGAAGATTATCATAGATTATCATAGAATTTACGGTGCAGAAGGAGGCCATTCGGCCCATTGAGTCTGCACCGGCTCTTGGAAAGAGCACCCTGCCCAAGATCCACACCTCCACCCTATCCCCATAACCCAGTAACCCCACCCAACACTAAGGGCAATTTTGTACATTAAGGGCAATTTATCACGGCCAATCCACCTAACCTGCACATCTTTGGACTGTGGGAGGAAACCGGAGCACCCGGAGGAAACCCACGCACGCACGGGGAGGACGTGCAGACTCCGCACAGACAGCGACCCAGGCCGGAATCCAACCTGGGACCCTGGAGCTGGGAAGCAAATGTGCTAACCACTGTGCTACCGTGCTGCCCGTCGAGGAAGGGTGGTGAAGCCACCGGGGGTGTGGGGGGGGGGGGGGGGGGGGGTGAGGGAGGGAGGGAATCATTGACCGATCCAGAGGGCAATGAAATGCACATCGAGTTAATTAAATGACGGACAAAACAAACCTCTCAGCAAAATAAAGTAAATTAGCACAGGCAAGTAAAATGTAATGTATTGCAACACAGCAACTGTGTATAAATAGGAGAGAAGCCAATTAAAAGATTTACAAAAAAAAAACTCGTACCAGCCTCCCCGAACAGAGAATCTCGCACACAATCTTTCTCGTACACTCTCTCTCACACTCACACAAACTCACACTCACTCGCAAACTCTCACGCACACTCACACTCACACAAACTCAGACACGCGCAAACTCGTACCAGCCTCCCCGAACAGAGAATCTCGCACACAATCTTTCTCACACACTCTCTCTCACACTCACACAAACTCACACTCACTCGCAAACTCTCACGCACACTCACACTCACACAAACTCAGACACGCGCAAACTCGTACCAGCCTCCCCGAACAGAGAATCTCGCACACAATCTTTCTCACACACTCTCTCTCACACTCACACAAACTCACACTCATGCGCAAACTCTCACGCACACTCACACTCACACAAACTCAGACACGCGCAAACTCGTACCAGCCTCCCCGAACAAAGAATCTCGCACACAATCTTTCTCACACACTCTCTCTCACACTCACACTAACTCACACTCACTCGCAAACTCTCACGCACACTCACACTCACACAAACTCAGACACGCGCAAACTCGTAACAGCCTCCCCGAACAGGTGCCGGAATGTGGCGACTAGGGGCTTTTCACAGTAACTTCATTTGAAGCCTACTTGTGACAATAAACGATTTTCATTTCTCTCACACACACTCACACACAAAGTCAAACTCACACTCACACTCGCTCACACGCACACACACAAACGTTCTCACACACACACACTCACACAAACACACAAAGTCAAACTCACACTCACTCGCAAACTCTCACACACACTCAGTCACACACACAAACTCTCACTCACACTCGCACACTCTCACACACAAACTCTCTCACACACACTCACATACTCAAACTCACACTCACAAACTCTCTCACTCATACTTACACACTCTCAGTCACACACACAAACTCTCACGAACTCACTCACACTCGAACTCCTTCACGCACACACGCTCACAACTCTATCACTCTCTCACTCACATTCATTCCTGGCCACTGTCTCTCTGTCTGTCTCTCTCTCTCTGTCCAGTTGCCTCGCTCTCTCCCTCTCTGTCTGTCTCTCTCCCTCTCTCTCTCTCTCTCTGTCTGTCTAACTCTCTCACTCTGTCTGTCTCTCTCTCTCTGTCCCGTTGCCTCGCTCTCTCTATCTCTCTGTCAGTTTCTCTCTCTCTTTATCCCTTTGTCTCTGTCTCTTTCTTTCTCTCTCTCTCTTTCTCTCTCTCTCTCTGTCCCTTTGTCTCTCTCTCTCTATCTCTCTGTCTGTTTCTCTCTCTCTTTTTCCCTTTGTCTCTGTCTCTCTCTTTCTCTCTCTCTCTGTCTCTCTCTCTCTCTTGCTCTGTCTGTCTCTCTCTGTCTCTCTCGCTCTGTCTCTCTGTCTCTCGCTCGCTCTGTCTCTCTCTGTCTCTCTCTCTGTCTCTCACTCTCTGTCTCTCCCTCTCTATCTGTCTCTCCCTCTCTCCCTGTCTCTCTCTCTGTCTCTCTCTCTCTGTCTCTCTCTCTTTGTCTCTCTCTGTCTCTCTCTCTCTGTCTGTCTTTGTCTCTCTCTCTGTCTCTCTCTCCCTGTCTCTCTCTCCCTGTCTCTCTCTCTGTCTCTTTCTCCCTGTCTCTCTCTCTCTCTGTCTCTCTTTCTTTCTCTCTCTCTCTCTTTCTCTCTCTGTCCCTTTGTCTCTCTCTCTCTGTCTCTCTCTCTCTTTCTCTCTCTCTCTCTGTCTCACTCTTTCTCTCTCTCTCTCTGCCTCTCTCGCTCTGTCTCTCTCGTTCTCTCTCTCTCTCTCTGTCTCTCTCTCTCTCTCTCTCCCTGTCTCTCTCTCTCTGTCTCTCTCTCTCTCTGTCTGTCTCTCTCTCTCTGTCTCTCTCTCCCTGTCTCTCTCTCTCTGTCTCTCTCTCTCTCTGTCTGTCTCTCTCTCTCTGTCTCTCTCTCTCTGCCTCTCTCGCTCTGTCTCTCTCGTTCTCTCTCTCTCTCTCTGTCTCTCTCTCTCTCTCCCTGTCTCTCTCTCTCTGTCTCTCTCTCTCTCTGTCTCTCTCTCTCTCTCCCTGTCTCTCTCTCTCTGTCTCTCTCTCACTCTCTCTGTCTCTCTCTCTCTGCCTCTCTCGCTCTGTCTCTCTCGTTCTCTCTCTCTCTCTCTGTCTCTCTGTCTCTCTCTCTCCCTGTCTCTCTCTCTCTGTCTCTCTCTCTCTCTCCCTGTCTCTCTCTCTCTCTCTGTCTCTCTCTCTCTCTCTCTCCCTGTCTCTCTCTCTCTCTCTCTCCCTGTCTCTCTCTCTGTCTGTCTCTCTCACTCTACCCCCCCCCCCCCCCCATATCCCCCATCCCTGTGCTGTGAGAGACATTGTCCCCTTCCCCTTCGCAGCCCGGGGGGGGGGGGGGTCTGAGGACAGGCCCCCGCCCCTCTCACCTCCCCCCGGCCCCTCACCTTGACAGAATAGGCCAGGGAGATGGTGACGGCGAGCGGGAGGCCTTCGGGGACGGCCACCACGAGGACCGTCACCCCGATGATGAAGAATTTGAGGAAATGTTGGACGTAGATGGCGGTACAATCCGAAATCCATCTCATCCCCTCAATCCAAAAGGTCTTGATGATGAAGGAGAGGATCAAGATAATGACGGTCAGAGCGGACATGACCAAACCTGCAGACAAAGAATAGCGTCAGCCACTTCCACATCCTCACAGCCCAGCAGCAGGCCGTTCAACCCATTTACCCTGTGCAATCCCCTTCCCCACTCCTATATTTCCATCTTCCTGGTCCCCCCTCCCCCTCATCCGCTGGACGGGGACCCAGCCGTATAAATACTGTGGCTACCGGAGCAGGTCAGAGGCTGGGAATCCTGCGGAGAGTAACTCACCTCCTGACCCCCCCCCCCAAAGCCTGTCCACCATCTACAAGGACACAAGTCAGGAGTGTGATGGACTCTCCCACTCGCCTGGATGGGCGCGGCTCCGACAACACTCGAGAAGCTCGACACCATCCAGGACAAAGCAGCCCCCTCCCTCCCGCTCGACGGACACGCTAACCCCCCACCTTCAACACCCACTCCCCCCACCCCCCGACGCACAGCGGCAGCCGTGTGCACCGTCTACAAGATGCACTGCGGCCACTCGCCAAGGCTCCTTCGACAAGCACGGCCCAAACCCACCACCTCTACCCCCGAGAAGGACGAGGGCCGCAGACGCCACGGGGACCACCCACTGCCTGCACGCCCCCCCCCCCCCCCCCCCCCACACCACCACCGCCACACACACACACACACACCATCCCGACTTGGAAATATATCGGCTGTTCCTTCACTGTCGCCGGGTCAGAATCCTGGAACTCCCTCCCTAACAGCACGGTGGGTGTACCTACACCACACGGGGGGGCTGCAGCAGGTCAAGAAGGTGGCTCGCCCGCCCCCTTCCCGAGGGGGCAATTCGGGATGGGCGACGGATGGCGCTCCCAGTCAAACGGCAACTGCACCCCCACCTCCGACAAAAACAATTGCCCCTTCTGAGGGCTAATCTGCTCCCATTCGCTGCGTCAAAATTTTAATTCTCCTCGCCTCCCTTCCCTGCCTCTCGTTATGGATCCAGGAATACATCGCTCTGGCAGTGATGCATCGTGACGTCGGCAGGGGGTGTTTAAGGCCGACTTCCGCCCCCACGTCTCACGCCGTCTCCCAAATTGAACCCCTTCCCAGCGTTTGCGAGAATCCAAGTACGTGGGCACCTCCGCGGCAAACCCCAGAGAGGGAAGCCTGGCGACGAGGACCGAGGCGAGAAAATGGAATCGCTGAACGGAAAAGATAGTCGGCGGAAATGGACGGGCGGAGGCGGCAACAGCGGAAGAGGATTCTCGGGGATGGACCCACAAGCACGTACACACGTGCGTGGGGCGAAGGTAAACGGGGTGTGCGTAACGGGAACTCAGAATTCTTCTGACACTGTACAGGTGGGTGAGGGAGGTGGGGTGGGTGCGGTGGGGTGGGGGAAAGTCCAACCTCAGTCGCTCGGTGGATTGAGAGGGACCGCTTGTGCCATAACCCTCGAAAGAATCGGAAGGGAGGCAGCTGGTCTGGGCCCCGAGAAGCCGGGGTGCAACAAGGAGGTAAAAACGGGTGCAGTGGATGCATTTGACGAGGACTGCGAGAACTGGAACTCGGAGGAGGATAGCTTTCAATTCAAGGTTGCAATTTCCCTCAGTTCGGCCATGCGTAAAACCTCTCTGCTGCCACAAAACTTAATTCATCCAGCAGATAAATCTCACGTCGAACCAATGAAGATTTTAGAGGCATTTCTCTCTGAGACCGTTATTGGTTGAAGAAAAGGTTCCGTTTCACCATCGTAGTCAGGAAGGAGGTGAAAACGTTTCATAATTCGTAGCGAATTTAAGAAGGTTCGCAAAATGCTGCGAGTTTGGTGCAACTCTTGATGACACTCTTCGAGATAGGCTGGTTTGCGGACACCGAAGTGAAGCTCTTCAGAGGAAGCTGCTTCCCGTATGCGAGTCTCTCAAAGCTGCTGTGGAAGCTGCAACTTCTATGGAGCCGCAACGAAAAAAGCTTCAGAAATAGGGGGGCGGGATTCTCCCATCTCGAAGTATTGACGCAGTCGTAAAAAACGGAGAGTTTAATGACGGCGGCGTCGGACCGTTAAGTGTAGCGATCCCGACAGGGGGCCAGCACGGCACTGGAGCGACGCCCGCCGCTCCAGCTGCCGATACCGGCGTCAAATGGACGCCGCGGGTCTGCGCATGCGCACTGCGACCGGCGCGAATGCGCGAATGCACGGTAGCCTCATTCTCCGCACCGGCCCCAGCGCAACATGGCGTAGGGCTACAGGGGCCGGCACGGAGTAAAAGAGGCCCCCACCAGGAGAGGACAGCCCGCCGATCGGTACCGTGTCACCGATGTGCACAGGTTGGAGGCTCGGCCGGTGAAACGCTGGATGGAGTAGAACAGATAGATGCAAGAGTAATGGGGGGGAAAAGGCCATATTGCCAAGGCACGTTGGCCTCAGGAATCAAGGGACAAAGTTCAAGGCCACTCAGAAGATGGCGCACCTGAGCGACTGCAGGAGCTGAAGCCAGGCGGCTTGTCGGTGCGGGGTGAGCAACAATGTTTCTGGGCATGTCCAAAACCCGACGGCCATCAAATTAAAGTGGAAATGGATACGGGCGCAGCAGCATTGCTGACACCCGAGGCAATTTATACTCCGAAACTGGAGCGGCGGGTCTTTAAAATCGACACATGCGATCCTAAGAACGAACGTTGAAGCTGTCGTACCATTAAAAGGAGAGAGAGAAGCACGGTGAAGTTGCCCCTTCACCTCGTCCGTGGATGACCCTCCTGCTCCCTTTGGCAGAGCAGGGTTGGGAAACAGCCAATGAATTAGTGGATTCAAAAACCAACTTCCAGTCATGTCTGAGAAGGTGACCCAAGGTTGCCTCGGCTCAAAGAACAAAAGAACAAAGAACAAAGAAATGTACAGCACAGGAACAGGCCCTTCGGCCCTCCAAGCCCGTGCCGACCATGCTGCCCGACTAAACTACAATCTTCTCCACTTCCGGGGTCCGTATCCCTCGATTCCCATCCTACTCATGTATTTGTCAAGATGCCCCTTAAACATCACTATCGTCCCTGCTTCCACCACCTCCTCCGGCAGCGAATTCCAGGCACCCACTACCCTCTGTGTAAAAAACTTGCCCCGTACATCTCCTCTAAACCTTGCCTCTCGCACCTTAAACCTATGCCCCCTAATAATTGACCCCTCTACCCTGGGGAAAAGCCTCTGACTATCCACTCTGTCTATGCCCCTCATAATTTTGTAGACCTCTATCAGGTCGCCCCTCAACCTCCGTCGTTCCAGTGAGAACAAACCAAGTTTATTCAACCGCTCCTCACAGCTAATGCCCGCCATACCAGGCAACATCCTGGTAAATCTCTTCTGCACCCTCTCTAAAGCCTCCACATCCTTCTGGTAGTGTGGCGACCAGAATTGAACACTATACTCCAAGTGTGGCCTAACTAAGGTTCTATGCAGCTGCAACATGACTTGCCAATTCTTATACCCAATGCCGCGGCCAATGAAGGCAAGCATGCCGTCGGCCTTCTTGACTACCTTCTCCACCTGTGTTGCCCCTTTCAGTGACCTGTGGACCTTGTACACCTAGATCAGGGGACACTAACCCAGCTTCTGGGCCTCACAGGAAGGAAGGACGAAGCGGACCTGGTGGTGGAGTATGAGCACCTCTCAAGGCACTTCTGATGGGGACAGCTTCTCCTCCAATCTCCATTGACATCTCTTTGCCACAGTAACAGAATCTCCTTGTACTATTCAGCAGAAGCCTTCTTATGTGGCAATGTCTTCAAGGTTCAATATGAGCTTTAATAATTGAAGGGTGCATCAAAAGAAAAGGTTAACAGCATGGTGACATGGGGCGAGATTCTCCGACCCCCCGCCCCCGGAGATTCGGCGGGGGCGGGAATCGCGCCGCGCCGGTTGGCGGACCCCCCCCCCCCCCCCGCGATCCTCCGGCCCGGATGGGTCGAAGTCCCGCCGCTAAAATGCCTGTCCCGCAGGCATGGATTAAACCACCTCTCTTACCAGCGGGACCAGGCGGCGCGGGCGGGCTCCGGGGTCCTGGGGGGGGGCGCTGGGCGATCTGGCCCTGGGGGGTGCCCCCACGGTGGCCTGGCCCGCGATCGGGGCCCACCGATCCGCGGGCGGGCCTGTGCCGTGGGGGCGCTCTTTCCCTTCCGCCTTCGCCACGGTCTCCACCATGGCGGAGGCGGAAGAGACCTCCCTCCACCTGCGCATGCGCGGGGATGCCGTGAGCGGCCGCTGACGCTCCCGCGCGTGCGCCGCCCGGCAATGTCATTTCCGCGCCAGCTGGCGGGGGCGGAAATCAGTCCGTCGCGGGCCTAGCCCCTCAAGGTTAGGACTCGGCCGGTCAAGGGGCGGAGGATTCCGCACCTTTGGGGCAGCGCGATGCCGGACTGATTTGCGCCGTTTTGGGCGCCGGTCGGCGGAAATCGCGCCGATAGCGGAGAATTGCGCCCATGATTCCCGAATTTTACCTGTGGAGTGCACACATCTCTGATGCTGGAACTTCACAATCTATTTTAACCTCTGCATTATCAAGACATCCGTTGTGTCACAGCCATCCATGTGATGACGTCTCGGACCTTGTACCTGTATACTGGAATCTCCCCTCGTGTTATCTTCGCCCTCATCGTAAGGTGAATGGCTGCTGACATCACTCTTCTTCAAGGGTATCCCCTCTCTGAATGGTGACGTTATGGGTGGCGCGGTAGCACAGTGGTTAGCACAGTTGCTTCGCCGCTCCAGGGTCCCAGGTTCGATACCCGGCTTGGGTCACTGTCTGTGCGGAGTCTGCACATCCTCCCCATGTCTGTGTGGGTTTCCTCCGGGTGCTCCGGTTTCCTCCCATAGTCCAAAAGATGCGCAGGTTAGGTGGATTGGCCATGATAAATTGCCGCTTAGTGTCCAATAGGTTAGGTGAGGTTACGGGGATAGGGTGGGTGCAGACTCAATGGGCCGAATGGCCTCCTTCTGTAGTCTAGAGATTCTATGATTCCAAGATTTGCCTTCTTTACTGCCTGGTGTGCCTGCACGCTTACATTCAGCGACTAATGCCTTCTTTAACACTTAGTAGGTTACAGAGATGGCCATTGATAGTATCAGCACACACGTAGGATATTCAATGTTGTAAATCGGAGCAACATGCAAACGACGTGCTTTGTCTAGATCACTGCACAGGTCAAGCAAGAATCTGAAGAAAGTTTTGTCAACATCCGTTGTTCTCACCCGTGACTTCGTCTCAAACACAGTGATACACAAGAACCGATCCAGCGATGGGGAAGGTGATGTTAGACGTTTAGCTGTTGTTGTATAAAGAGTCAAAAGGTTCTGCTCCTTTCACAAACACCTTTGTTTTACTTTAACAGACTCTGCACAAAACGCTCTCATCACATCACCCGACACAAAGGCCACCTGGAGCCCCTTTACATATCAGTGTCAATTATTGGATACTTAACATCAATGAGATGTCATGTGAGAGTACCTTTAAGAAATGGGTGTTTATAAATGGGTGTGTGTATAAATATCTGTAGTGAGAGTACCTTGAAGAAATGGGTGTTTACTTCTGCAGTGATGTCAGAGAGTGGGTGGAGCTGGGCTGTCTGTCAGCTTTTTACTTTTGTTTTAGGCTGTTTGTTGCAGGGTGTGTTTTAGTTTTGTCTTCAGAGCTGGATAGCTGCAGTCACAGCCAGAAGGTGTATTAGAGTCTCTGTAATATGAAGACTGTAAATCGATCCTGGCGATTTAAAACTAATAACAGTAGTGACTTTAACCTGATGTGCTTCTGGTAAAAGGTTTTTCAAGTCGTTTGGATGTTAAAAGGAAAGCTTAAAGGATTACTTAGTGTTGTATTCTTTGGGGGTTGTATTTGAATTAATGGTTGCTAAGATGTTCACTGTATGTTTTAAAAAGGTTAATTTGAGTTCATAGAATAAACATTTGTTTTGCTTTAAACAATACTTTTCCATTTCTGCTGTCCCACACCTGTAGAGTGGGCCGTGTGCTCCCCACACCACAATCTATTAAAAGTTGTGGGTCAGGTGAACTGCATGATACACTTTGGTGTCCCTGGCCCATAACAGGGACAACTAATTGGAATGTCTCTCAACCGATTTCTTAACAGGCGATGAACGTGGTCCAAAATGGAACGAAGGCAGACACACATCGTAAGAATCCAGATCTCACGCGCGACGTCACACAAAGACTTGAGCTGCCAGTCCAGTGTGGAGTTTTATTATGGGGAGCCGAGAGATTACCCTCCATGCCTGTGGAATAAATTCCTCGACCACCCTCACGAGGGATATCCTGGTGCAGTGAGGATGGAGGAATTGCCGTGCAGTTATTTTTTTTGGCGGCTGGGATTAGACGCTCAGGTCAAAGAGAAAGTGGGGAGATGTCGGTCCTGGACCAAACTGGAACAGCCAAACACTGAATCCCTGACAATCGAGGGAAAGGCCCACACAGCCACGTCAGAGAATATAGACAGATAGCACTGGTCCAGTGAAATAAAGATCAAAGAAATGTACAGCACAGGAACAGGCCCTTCGGCCCTCCAAGCCCGTGCCGACCCTGCTGCCCGTCTAAACTAAAACCTTCTCCACTTCCGGGGTCCGTATCCCTCTATTCCCATCCTATTCATGTATTTGTCAAGATGCCCCTTAAATGTCACTATCGTCCCTGCTTCCACCACCTCCTCCGGCAGCGAGTTCCAGGCACCCACTACCCTCTGTGTATGAAACTTGCCTCGTACATCTACTCTAAACCTTGCCCCTCTCACCTTAAACCTATGCCCCCCAGTAATTGACCCCTCTACCCTGGGAAAAAGCTCCGAACTATCCACTCTGTCTATGCCCCTCAGAATTTTGTAGACCTCTATCAGGTCGTCCCTCAACCTCCTTCGATCCAGTGAGAACAAACCGAGTTTATTCAACTGCTCCTCATAGCTAATGCCTCCATACCAGGCAACATCCTGGTAAATCTCTTCTGCACCCTCTCTAAAGCCTCCACATCCTTCTGGTAGTGTGGCAACCAGAATTGAACACTATACTCCAAGTGTGGCCTAACTAAGGTTCTATACAGCTGCAACATGACTTGCCAATTCTTATACTCAATGCCGCGGCCAATGAAGGCAAGCATGCCGTAGGCCTTCTTGACTACCTTCTCCACCTGTGTTGCCCCTTTCAGTGACCTGTGGACCTGTACGCCCAGATCCCTCTGGAGGGGCACCCGTGACTGTGGATGCAAACTCCAAATGGCCTGATGTCCTGATCATGAAATACGCAAACCATTGGATGCAATATGCGCAAGATTTGGAACACAGGAGCAGGTCATAAGTGGCAAAGGAACACAGTTCAGTTTAAAGCAGTTCAAGGACTGTTCGATGGAAACAGTCTACGCCACGTCAAGCCAGCCCAGAGCCACCCTCCAACAAATGGGCCCCACATTCTGTTCAATCTTTGGAGCATTTCGTTGCTCCAAACAGCACCGAGTTCACCGGCAGTGCCGCTGTTCGAGAGGAAAGTGCGAACAGGGTTCGTTTTGCCAACGCCCCAGGGATCAGGGATGGCCAAAGGGACAACGCCAAACACGGTCTTCTAGCAGGGACAAAACTCGAGCGATCAATCGTGGAGAGCGGGTGCTAGCCAGGACGTGGGCACCCTGCTGTGATCCCAGTGAAGACTCGTCACGCCGATCAGCTACTCTTGGAATCGCCGAGACGTCTTCCGAAGCTCTGCCGTTGGAAATTCTAGACTGCGATAGATCGGACCAGAGGCCGGACGCAGTGACAAGTTCCAGACTTTGTTCTCTGAGGACTTCATTCCCTGTTGATCCCTTATGTTTCCCCTTTCTCTTAATTTTGCCATCACTCTATTGGTCCACGGATGTTTCATGGACTGTGTCTTTAAGGCAGCCTTTCCCTTTAATTCAAACAGAAGGACCCAGAAGGCTGTGCTGCTCCAGATTGTCTGACATCAGCGATGACCCGCTTTGGCTGCCGACCAATTGATTGGCCCCAAGGGCTGTGCTTCACTCAGTACCGGGTGGTGAGTGGATCTGACCCCGCGGAAAGGGTTCGGAGGCTGAGCAGCCTTTCTGTTTGGTTTTGGCCGCAGGGAGGTCGGAGGTCCAGCAAGAATCCGCTCAAGAAAGCTACTGATAACGTTCCCAAGAGATCGACCTAATCCACTCCATAAGGCCACAGCGAGGCCTGACTCTCTCTCCAGCAAGAATGGGGGTTGTCGTCTTGAGCTGGCGAAGGCTTGGTCAAACCATGGGCTGAAGGCAAGATTGGATGTGGAAGAAAGTGTCTCTACAGAAAGCTATAGGCCTGAAAGTGAACCTCAAACTGAAGGCCCCAGTTTGATAAGAAATAAAGCATCTCTCCAGGATTTCGGTCGTTACAGCAGGAGGCTTGGGCGGAGAGATGGCAGATGGAGTTTAATCCGGACAAATGTGAGGTAATGCATTTTGGAAGGTCTAATACTGGTAGGGAATATATAGTGAATGGTGGAACCCTCACGAGTATTGGCAGTGAGAGAGATCGAGGTGTACAGGTGCACCGTAGCATAGTGGTTAGCACAGTTGCTTCACAGCTCCAGGGTCCCAGGTTCGATTCCCGGCTTGGGTCACGGTCTGTGCGGAGTCTGCACATCCTCCCCGTGTGAGCGTGGGTTTTCTCCGGGTGCTCCGGTTTCCTCCCACAGCCCAAAGACGTGCAGGTTAGGTGGATTGGCCATGATAAATTGCCCTTCGTGTCCAAAATTGCCCTGAATGTTGGGTGGGGTCACTGGGCTTTGGGGATGGGGTGGAGGTGTTGACCTTGGGTAGGGTGCTCTGTCCAAGAGCCAGTGCAGACTCGATGGGCCGAATGGCCTCCTTCTGCACTGGGGCTGTTTAGCACAGGGCTAAATCGCTGGCTTTGAAAGCAGACCAGGCCAGCAGCACGGTTCAATTCCCGTACCCGCCTCCCCAAACAGGCGCCGGAATGTGGCGACTAGGGGCTTTTCACAGTAACTTCATTTGAAGCCTACTTGTGACAATAAGCGATTTTCATTTCTTTCAAATTCTATGATTCTATGAGGTCACTGAAAGGGGCAACACAGGTGGAGAAGGTAGTCAAGAAGGCCTACGGCATGTTTGCCTTCATTGGCTGGGGCATTGAGTATAAGAATTGGCAAGTCATGTTGCAGCTGTATAGAACCTTAGTTAGGCCACACTTGGAGTATAGTGTTCAATTCTGGTCGCCACACTACCAGAAGGATGTGGAGGCTTTGGAGAGGGTGCAGAAGCGATTTACCAGGATGTTGCCTGGTATGGAGGGCATTAGCTGTGAGGAGAGGTTGAATAAACTCGGTTTGTTCTCACTGGAACAACTGAGGTTGAGGGGCGACCCGATAGAGGTCTACAAAATTATGAGTCGCATAGACAGAGTGGATTGTCAGAGGCTTTTCCCCAGGGTAGAGGGGTCAATTACTAGGGGGCATAGGTTTCAGGTGCGAGGGGCAAGGTTTAGAGGAGATGTACGAGGCAGGTTTTTTACACAGAGGGTAGTGGGTGCCTGGAACTCGCTACCGGAGGAGTAGGTGGAAGCAGGGACAACAGTGACGTTTAAGGGACATCTTAAATACATGAATAGGCTGGGAATAGAGAGATACGGACCCCGGAAGTGGAGAAGGCTTGGAGGGCCGAAGGGCCTGTTCCTGTGCTGTACTTTTCTTTGTTCTTTGAAGCTCGCTGCCTGTGAGTGATAATGTTTCTAACCTGCGGTGGACCCTGAATGATGGCAGAGTAATTTACAGCAGCAGACCCGAGAGTTTAATCAGCAAACGCACTGTGAGTAAAGCGTGTCAAAGAACTACCGTCGGAAGCAAAGAATCCTTTTACTTTTGTCCTTATTATTTTTACCCCTCCCCCCCATCTTGTGTGTGTGGGTAGAGGGTGGGGCATCCCTGCTCCCTCCCATAGAGACAGGCCCCTCCCCCATGCACCCGCTGTCTCGCCGCACATCCCCTCCCCCCCAAACACACACCCCTCTCCCCCACACACCCCTCCCCACACCCCCCCACACACACACACCCCTCCCTCCACACGCACACCCCTCCCCCACACACACGCACCCCTCCCCACACACATACCCCTCCCCACACACACGCCCCTCCCCCCGACACGCCCCTCCCTCCCACACACATACCCCTCCCCACACACACACCCCTCCACCACACACAAACATACCCCTCCCCACACACACATACCCCTCCCCACACACACACACCCCTCCACCACACACACACACCCCTCCCCACACACACATACCCCTCCCCACACACACACACCCCTCCACCACACACACACATACCCCTCCCCACACACACATACCCCTCCCCACACACACACACCCTCCACCACACACACACATACCCCTCCCCACACACACCCCTCCCACACACACATACCCCTCCACCACACACACACACACACACCCTCCCCCACACACACCCCTCCCCACACACACACCCCTCCCCCCCACACACACCCCTCCCCACACACACACCCCTCCCCCCCACACACACCCCTCCCCCTCCACCACACACCCTCCCCACACACACACCCCTCTCCCCCACACACACCACTGCCCCCACACACACCCTCCCCCACACACACACACCCCTCCCACCCACACACACCCCTCCCCCCACACACACCCCTCCCCACACACACACCCCTCCCCACACACACACCCCTCCCCCACACACACCCCTCCCCCCACACCCCCCCTCCCCCCCACACACACACCCCTCCCCACACACACGCCCCTCCCCCCACACATCCCTCCCCCTCACACACACACCCCTCTCCCCCACACACCACTCCCCCCCACACACAACCCTCCCCACACACACACCCCTCCCCCACACACACACACACACCCCTCCCCCACACACACCCCTCTCCCCCACACACACCCTCCCCCACACACACGCCCCTCCCCACACACACACCCCTCCCCACACACACACCCCTCCCCCACACACACACACCCCTCCCCCCCACACACACACACCCTCCCCACACACACACCCTCCCCACACACACACACCCCTCCCCCCCACACACACACCCCCCCCACACACACACCCCTCCCCCACACACACCCCTCCCCCCCCACACACACACCCCCTCCCCCACACACACACCCCTCCCCCACACACACCCCTCCCCCACACACACCACCCACCCCCCACACACAACCCCCTCCCCACACACACCCCCTCCCCACCACACACACCCCCTCCCCCACACACACACACCCCTCCCCCACACACACAACCCCCCTCCCACCCACACACCCCTCCCCCACACACACCCCCCCCCACCCCCCCCACCCCCCCACACACACCCCCACCCCCACACACACCCCTCCCCCACACCCACACCCCTCCCCCCACACCCCCCCCTCCCCACACACACACCCCCTCCCCACCACACACCCCCCCCACACCCCCACCCCCCCCACACACACACCCCCCCCCCACACACACCCCCCCCCCCACACACACACCTCCCCCACACCACACACCCCCCCCCCCCACACACACCCCCCCCACACACACCCCCCCCCACCACACCCCTCCCCCTCACACACCCCTCCCCCTCACACACACCCCTCCCCCACACACACCCCTCCCCCACACACACCCTCCCCCTCACACACCCCTCCCCCTCACACACACCCCCCCCCCCACACACACACCCCTCCCCCACACACACACCCCTCCCCCACACACACCCTCCCCCACACACACACCTCTCCCCCACACACACCCCCCCCACACACACACCCCCCCCCACACACAACCCTCCCCCACACACACACCCCTCCCCCACACACCCCTCCCCCTCACACACCCCTCCCCCACACACACAACCCTCCCCCACACGCACACCCTCCCCCACACACACACCCCTCCCCCACACACACACCCTCCCCCCACACACACACACCCTCCCCCACATACGCCCCTCCCCCTCACACACAACCCCCTCCCCCCACACCCCCCCTTCCCCCACACACACACCCCTCCCCCACACACACACCCCTCCACACACACCCACTCCCCTCCCCCCACACACACAAACCCCTCCCCACACACACACCCCTCCCCCACACACATCCACTCCCCACCCCCCCCCCACACACAAACGCCCCTCCCCACACACAAACGCCCCTCCCCCACACACACACCCCTCCCCCCCCCACACACACACCCCTCCCTCTCTCACACACACCCCTCACCCACACACACACCCCTCCCCCACACACACACACCCCTCCCCCACACACACACCCCTCCCCACACACACACCCCTCCCCACACACACACCCCTCCCCCACACACACACCCCTCCCCCACACACACACCCCTCCCCACACACACACACCCCTCCCCACACACACACCCCTCCCCCCCACACACACACCCCTCCCCCACACACACACACCCCTGCCCCACACACACACCCCTCTCCCCCACAAACACCCCGATCCCCCACACACCCCTCCCCCCACACACACACCACTCCCCCTCACACACGCCCCTCTCCCCCACACACACCCCTCCCCCCACACACGCCCCTCCCCCTCACACAAACGCCCCTCCCCACACACACCGCCCTCCCCCCACACCCCCCTCCCCACACGACCCCCCTCCCCCCACACACACGCCCCTCCCCACACACACCCCTCCCCCACAAACACCCCTCCCCCACACACCCAATCCCCTCCCCCTCACACACACACCCCTCCCCCCACACCCCCCTCCCCCACACACACACTCCTCCCCCCCCACACACACACCCCCCTGCCCCACACACTCCCCCCTCCCCAACACACAACCTCCTCCCCCCACACACACCCCTCCCCCTCACACACGCCATCCCCCCCACACACACACCACTCCCCCCACACCCCCCCCTCCCCCACACACACACCCCTCCCCCCACACACCCCTCCCCCACACACACACCCCTCCCCACACACACCCCTCCCCACACACACACCCCTGCCCCACACACACATCCCTCCCCCACACACACCGTCCCCCACACACACACCCCTCCCCCACACACACACCCCTCCCCCTCTCACGCAACCCCTCCCCACACCACACACCCCTCCCCACACACCCCCCACCCCCCCCACACACACACCCCTCCCCCCACACAGACAACCCTCCCCCACACACACACCCCTCCCCCCACACACACCCCTCCCCCACACACACCCCTCCCCACACACACACACACCCCTGCCCACACACACACCCCTCCCCCCCACACACCCCCCCCCCACACACACACCCCCACACACCCCCACACACACCCCCCTCCCCCCACACACACACCCCTCCCCAGACACACACCCTCCCCCACACACACCCCTCCCCCCACCCCCCCCACACACACACCCCTCCCCCCACACACACACCCCTCCCCACACACACACCACTCCCCCACACACACAACCCTCCCCACACCCCCCCACACACACACCCCTCCCCCCACACACACACCCCTCCCCCAGACAAACACCCCTCCCCCACACACACACGCCCCTCCCCCCCACACACACACACCCCCTCCCCCAGACAAACACCCCTCCCCCACACACACACGCCCCTCCCCCACGCACACACACGCCCCTCCCCCCCTCACGCACCACACCCCTACCTCCCCCACACAGATACACCCTCTCCTCGCCACCCCCCCCCTCCCCCCCCCCCCCCCCACCCCCACCCCCACCACCCAGCTGCGCCCAGGCCACGGTTCCGAGACCCTCACCCGCTTTCCCGATGTGCACGGCCAACTTCGTCAGCTTCCCTTGGAGCACCGACTTCTCCTTCTTGGGAGTGTGGACGGGTTTCCTCTCCCGCTCTTCCGCTTCGTCCCCCTCGCTGCTCTTCGGTGGCTGCATCAGCATCCCGATGGAGTTGCTCGCCTCCTCTGTACGGTGGGAGGCTGGGGGGGTGGGGTGGGGGGGGGGGCAGAGAACAGGCAGCGTCAGGAGCAGCAACAGGAGGCCGCCGGTCAGCAGCGAACGTAAAGGGAGCGAGAGTTCAGAGGGCAAAGGGCGCAGGCCAACGTCGAGGGAGGAGGGGGAAAGAGGTCAGAGGGCAAAGGGATGGCAGGTCCATCGTGAGGAAAGGTGATGGGGAGGGGGAGGATGGGGGAGGGTCTGGGGAGATTGGGCATCGGCAGACCAGAGACTCCAGCCCAGGGTCAGCAGTCTCCCGGTTAGCTTTGCTTTGACCAATCTCGCTCCCATCACAGTCACGCTGACGTTTAAACAGGTTCCTTGTGCCCTTCGACCTCTCAGCGCACCCCCCCCCCCCCTCCCCCCAACCTCCGCGATTGGCCAACCAACTCCCGGGTCGAAGAATAGCCGACAGGAGTCTCCAAATCCAACCCTGCTTTCCCCCCGGAGTGGGAAGGCCGCAGATTGCGGGAGAGTCTCCGGGCGAGGATGCCTGCCACCTCCACGGAACTGCGTGGTCATCCGAGAGGGTGGACAGACACACAGAAGCAGGAGGCACCCCGTCTCCCTCAATCCCCTCTCCCCGTCTCCCTCAATCCCCACCCTCTCCCCGTCTCCCTCAATCCCCTCTCCCCGTCTCACTCAATCCCCTCTCCCCGTCTCCCTCAATCCCCTCTCCCCGTCTCCCTCAATCCCCTCTCCCCGTCTCCCTCAATCCCCTCTCCCCGTCTCCCTCAATCCCCTCTCCCCGTCTCCCTCATTCCCCACTCTCTCCCCGTCTCCCTCAATCCCCTCTCCCCGTCTCCCTCAATCCCCTCTCCCCGTCTCCCTCAATCCCCACCCTCTCCCCGTCTCCCTCAATCCCCTCTCCCCGTCTCCCTCAATCCCCTCTCCCCGTCTCCCTCAATCCCCACCCTCTCCCCGTCTCCCTCAATCCCCTCTCCCCGTCTCCCTCAATCCCCACCCTCTCCCCGTCTCCCTCAATCCCCTCTCCCCGTCTCCCTCAATCCCCTCTCCCCGTCTCCCTCAATCCCCACCCTCTCCCCGTCTCCCTCAATCCCCTCTCCCCGTCTCCCTCAATCCCCTCTCCCCATCTCCCTCAATCCCCACCCTCTCCCCGCCTCCCTCAATCCCCTCTCCCCGTCTCCCTCAATCCCCTCTCCCCGTCTCCCTCAATCCCCTCTCCCCGTCTCCCTCAATCCCCTCTCCCCGTCTCCCTCAATCCCCTCTCCCCGTCTCCCTCAATCCCCTCTCCCCGTCTCCCTCAATCCCCTCTCCCAGTCTCCCTCAATCCCCACCCTCTCCCCGTCTCCCTCAATCCCCTCTCCCCGTCTCCCTCAATCCCCTCTCCCCGTCTCCCTCAATCCCTTCTCCCCGTCTCCCTCAATCCCCTCTCCCAGTCTCCCTCAATCCCCACCCTCTCCCCGTCTCCCTCAATCCCCTCTCCCCGTCTCCCTCAATCCCCTCTCCCCGTCTCCCTCAATCCCCTCTCCTCGTCTCCCTCAATCCCCTCTCCCCGTCTCCCTCAATCCCCTCTCCCCGTCTCCCTCAATCCCCTCTCCCCGTCTCCCTCAATCCCCTCTCCCAGTCTCCCTCAATCCCCACCCTCTCCCCGTCTCCCTCAATCCCCTCTCCCCGTCTCCCTCAATCCCCTCTCCCCGTCTCCCTCAATCCCCTCTCCCCGTCTCTCTCAATCCCCTCTCCCCGTCTCCCTCAATCCCCTCTCCCCGTCTCCCTCAATCCCCTCTCCCAGTCTCCCTCAATCCCCACCCTCTCCCCGTCTCCCTCAATCCCCTCTCCCCGTCTCCCTCAATCCCCTCTCCCCGTCTCCCTCAATCCCCTCTCCCCGTCTCTCTCAATCCCCTCTCCCCGTCTCCCTCAATCCACTCTCCCCGTCTCTCTCAATCCCCTCTCCCCGTCTCCCTCAATCCCCTCTCCCCGTCTCCCTCAATCCCCTCTCCCCGTCTCCCTCAATCCCCTCTCCCCGTCTCCCTCAATCCCCTCTCCCCGTCTCCCTCAATCCCCTCTCCCCGTCTCCCTCAATCCCCTCTCCCCGTCTCCCTCAATCCCCTCTCCCCGTCTCTCTCAATCCCCTCTCCCCGTCTCCCTCAGTCCCCTCTCCCCGTCTCCCTCAATCCCCTCTCCCCGTCTCCCTCAATCCCCTCTGCCCGTCTCCCTCAATCCCCTCTCCCCGTCTCCCTCAATCCCCTCTCCCCGTCTCCCTCAATCCCCTCTCCCCGTCTCCCTCAATCCCCTCACCCCATCTTCCTCAATCCCCACCCTCTCCCTGTCTCCCTCAATCCCCACCCTCTCCCCGTCTCCCTCAATCCCCACCCTCTCCCCGTATCCCTCAATCCCCACCCTCTCCCCGTCTCCCTCAATCCCCACCCTCTCCCCGTCTCCCTCAATCCCCACCCTCTCCCCGTCTCCCTCAATCCCCACCCTCGCCCCGTCTCCCTCACTCCCACCCTCGCCCCGTCTCCCTCACTCCCACCCTCTCCCCGTATCCCTCAATCCCCACCCTCTCCCCGTCTCCCCCAATCCCCACCATCTCCCCGTCTCCCTCAATCCCCACCCTCTCCCCGTATCCCTCAATCCCCACCCTCTCCCCGTATCCCTCAATCCCCACCCTCTCCCCGTATCCCTCAATCCCCACCCTCTCCCCGTCTCCCTCAATCCCCACCCTCTCCCCGTCTCCCTCAATCCCCACCCTCTCCCCGTTTCCCTCAATCCCCACCCTCTCCCCGACTCACTCAATCCCCACCCTCTCCCCGTCTCCCTCAATCCCCACCCTCGCCCCGTCTCCCTCAATCCCCACCCTCTCCCTGTCTCCCTCAATCCCCACCCTCTCCCCGTCTCCCTCAATCCCCACCCTCTCCCCGTTTCCCTCAATCCTACCCTCTCCCCGTCTCCCTCAATCCCCACCCTCTCCCCGTCTCCCTCAATCCCCACCCTCTCCCCCTATCCCACCCGGAAGTCCATCCAACCAGGGGAAGGGGGCGTGCGTCCTGGCACCAATGTCAGTGTCGCAGTAACCTGGAGGCCCCAGTCTAATGCTCCAGGGGTGGGGGTGCGGGGCATGGATTCAGACATCACGTGCGGGATTCTCCGACCCCCCGCCGGGATTCACGGCAGGTCTGTGGGGGGCCGTTGGCTGCGCATCCCCCCCCCCCCCCCCCCCCCAGCGATTCTCCGGCCTCTGTATGCCGAGCGGCCTACCGTTTTTGGCCAGTCCCGCCGGCGTGGGTTCGGCGTGGTCCCACACGGCGGGACCTGGTAAGTCGGCGGGGGCGGTCCTCGGGGCGGGCGCGGGGGGATCCGACGCTGGTGGGGGGGGACCCCCACGGTGGCCCGGCCCGTGATCGGGGCCCACCGATCTGTGGGCGGGCCTGTTCCGTGGGGGCAGGCCTTCCTTCCACGCCGGCCCCTGTAGTGGCACCGCCATCGCCGTCGCGGAGGGGAGATTCCCCCCCGCGCATGCGGCAAAATACGCCAGCCGGTCTGAGCATGGGCGCAACCACGGTTTCCATGACGATCACCATCGGTGTTGAAAAAACCTCACCTGGTTCACCGAAGTCCCCCTTCCGGGAATAAGAAATCTGCCTTCCTTATCCCAGTCTGGCCCACATGGGACTCCAGAGCCTACCCGCGCGCCTGAAATCCCCTCCCCACCCCCACCCCCACACACAGCTTCGCAGCCTCGCTCAGAAATAGTCCTGAGCAAGATGCTGTCTCGAGGGGCTATTAATGACAGGCAGAAAATGGCCGCCTCGCCCGGCGAGGTCCCACACGCAGCCCACTGGAAGAACAAATGGGAAAACAATTGCCCCGTGCCGTGTTACCTCGCTTTCCTTTGTGCTCTTCCTCCTCTTCAATGCCGGACCCGAGCAGGCTGAAGATGATCCCAGTCTGCGAGTGGATCCCCACCGCCGTGACCACCATTCGGCCCGAACCTTCCATCACATGAGTGCCTGCCGGGGAAGGAGACATGGAAACATTTTGAGTTTGTGCACCCGCACCGCATTGCCGCCATCGGCCTGTCAACCCAAGCTTTACTCTGTATCTAACCCCGGGCTGTACCTGTCCTGGGAGTGTTTGATGGGGACAGTGTAGAGGGAGCTTTACTCTGTATCTAACCCCGTGCTGTACCTGTCCTGGGAGTGTTTGATGGGGACAGTGTAGAGGGAGCTTTACTCTGTATCTAACCCCGTGATGTACCTGTCCTGGGAGTGTTTGATGGGGACAGTGTAGAGGGAGCTTTACTCTGTATCTAACCCCGTGCTGTACCTGTCCTGGGAGTGTTTGATGGGGACAGTGTAGAGGGAGCTTTACTCTGTATCTAACCCCATGCTGTACCTGTCCTGGGAGTGTTTGATGGGGACAGTATAGAGGGAGCTTTACTCTGTATCTAACCCCGTGCTGTACCTGTCCTGGGAGTGTTTGTTGAGGACAGTGTAGAGGGAGCTTTAGTCTGTATCTAACCCCGTGCTGTACCTGTCCTGGGAGTGTTTGATGGGACAGTGTAGAGGGAGCTTTACTCTGTATCTAACCCCGTGCTGTACCTGTCCTGGGAGTGTTTGATGGGGACAGTGTAGAGGGAGCTTTACTCTGTATCTAACCCCGTGCTGTACCTGTCCTCGGAGTGTTTGATGGGGACAGTGTAGAGGGAGCTTTACTCTGTATCTAACCCCGTGCTGTACCTGCCCTGGGAGTGTTTGATGGGGACAGTGTAGAGGGAGCTTTACTCTGTATCTAACCCCGTGATGTACCTGTCCTGGGAGTGTTTGATGGGGACAGTGTAGAGGGAGCTTTACTCTGTATCTAACCCCGTGCTGTACCTGTCCTGGGAGTGTTTGATGGGGACAGTGTAGAGGGAGCTTTACTCTGTATCTAACCCCGTGATGTACCGTCCTGGGAGTGGTTGATGTGGACACTGTAGAGGGAGCTTTACTCTGTATCTAACCCCGTGCTGTACCTGTCCTGGGAGTGTTTGATGGGGACAGTATAGAGGGAGCTTTACTCTGTATCTAACCCCGTCTTGTACCTGTCCTGGGTGTGTTTGATGGGACAGTGTAGAGGGAGCTTTACTCTGTATCTAACCCCGTGCTGTACCTGTCCTGGGAGTGTCTGATGGGGACAGTGTACAGGGAGCTTTACTCTGTATCTAACCCCGTGCTGCACCTGTCCTGGGAGTGTTTGATGTGGACAGTGGAGAGGGAGCTTTACTCTGTATCTAACCCCGTGCTGTACCTGTCCTGGTTGTGTTTGATGGGGACAGTGTAGAGGGAGCTTTACTCTGTATCTAACCCCGTGCTGTACCTGTCCTGGGAGTGTTTGATGGGACAGTGTAGAGGGAGCTTTACTCTGTATCTAACCCCGTGCTGCACCTGTCCAGGAAGTGTTTGATGGGGACAGTGTAGAGGGAGCTTTACTCTGTGTCTAACCCGTGCTGTACCTGTCCTGGGAGTGTTTGATGGGACTGTGTAGAGGGAGCTTTACTCTGTATCTAACCCCGTGCTGTTCCTGTCCTGGGTGCGTTTGATGGGGACAGTGTAGAGGGAGCTTTACTCTGTATCTAACCCCGTGCTGTACCTGTCCTGGATGTGTTTGATGGGACAGTGTAGAGGGAGCTTTACTCTGTATCTAACCCCGTGCTGTACCTGTCCTGGGAGTGTTTGATGGGGACAGTGTAGAGGGAGCTTTACTCTGTATCTAACCCCATGCTGTACCTGTCCTGGGAGTGTTTGATGGGGACAGTATAGAGGGAGCTTTACTCTGTATCTAACCCCGTGCTGTACCTGTCCTGGGAGTGTTTGTTGAGGACAGTGTAGAGGGAGCTTTAGTCTGTATCTAACCCCGTGCTGTACCTGTCCTGGGAGTGTTTGATGGGACAGTGTAGAGGGAGCTTTACTCTGTATCTAACCCCGTGCTGTACCTGTCCTGGGAGTGTTTGATGGGGACAGTGTAGAGGGAGCTTTACTCTGTATCTAACCCCGTGCTGTACCTGTCCTCGGAGTGTTTGATGGGGACAGTGTAGAGGGAGCTTTACTCTGTATCTAACCCCGTGCTGTACCTGCCCTGGGAGTGTTTGATGGGGACAGTGTAGAGGGAGCTTTACTCTGTATCTAACCCCGTGATGTACCTGTCCTGGGAGTGTTTGATGGGGACAGTGTAGAGGGAGCTTTACTCTGTATCTAACCCCGTGCTGTACCTGTCCTGGGAGTGTTTGATGGGGACAGTGTAGAGGGAGCTTTACTCTGTATCTAACCCCGTGATGTACCGTCCTGGGAGTGGTTGATGTGGACACTGTAGAGGGAGCTTTACTCTGTATCTAACCCCGTGCTGTACCTGTCCTGGGAGTGTTTGATGGGGAAGTGTAGAGGGAGCTTTACTCTATCTAACCCCGTGCTGTACCGTCCTGGGAGTGTTTGATGTGAACAGTGTAGAGGGAGCTTTACTCTGTATCTAACCCCGTGCTGTACCTGTCCTGGGAGTGTTTGATGGGGACAGTATAGAGGGAGCTTTACTCTGTATCTAACCCCGTCTTGTACCTGTCCTGGGAGTGTTTGTTGAGGACAGTGTAGAGGGAGCTTTAGTCTGTATCTAACCCCGTGCTGTTCCTGTCCTGGGTGCGTTTGATGGGGACAGTGTAGAGGGAGCTTTACTCTGTATCTAACCCCGTGCTGTACCTGTCCTGGATGTGTTTGATGGGACAGTGTAGAGGGAGCTTTACTCTGTATCTAACCCCGTGCTGTACCTGTCCTGGGAGTGTTTGATGGGGACAGTGTAGAGGGAGCTTTACTCTGTATCTAACCCCATGCTGTACCTGTCCTGGGAGTGTTTGATGGGGACAGTATAGAGGGAGCTTTACTCTGTATCTAACCCCGTGCTGTACCTGTCCTGGGAGTGTTTGTTGAGGACAGTGTAGAGGGAGCTTTAGTCTGTATCTAACCCCGTGCTGTACCTGTCCTGGGAGTGTTTGATGGGACAGTGTAGAGGGAGCTTTACTCTGTATCTAACCCCGTGCTGTACCTGTCCTGGGAGTGTTTGATGGGGACAGTGTAGAGGGAGCTTTACTCTGTATCTAACCCCGTGCTGTACCTGTCCTCGGAGTGTTTGATGGGGACAGTGTAGAGGGAGCTTTACTCTGTATCTAACCCCGTGCTGTACCTGCCCTGGGAGTGTTTGATGGGGACAGTGTAGAGGGAGCTTTACTCTGTATCTAACCCCGTGATGTACCTGTCCTGGGAGTGTTTGATGGGGACAGTGTAGAGGGAGCTTTACTCTGTATCTAACCCCGTGCTGTACCTGTCCTGGGAGTGTTTGATGGGGACAGTGTAGAGGGAGCTTTACTCTGTATCTAACCCCGTGATGTACCGTCCTGGGAGTGGTTGATGTGGACACTGTAGAGGGAGCTTTACTCTGTATCTAACCCCGTGCTGTACCTGTCCTGGGAGTGTTTGATGGGGAAGTGTAGAGGGAGCTTTACTCTATCTAACCCCGTGCTGTACCGTCCTGGGAGTGTTTGATGTGAACAGTGTAGAGGGAGCTTTACTCTGTATCTAACCCCGTGCTGTACCTGTCCTGGGAGTGTTTGATGGGGACAGTATAGAGGGAGCTTTACTCTGTATCTAACCCCGTCTTGTACCTGTCCTGGGAGTGTTTGTTGAGGACAGTGTAGAGGGAGCTTTAGTCTGTATCTAACCCCGTGCTGTACCGTCCTGGGAGTGTTTGATGGGGACAGTGTAGAGGGAGCTTTACTCTGCATCTAACCCCGTGCTGTACCTGTCCTGGGTGTGTTTGATGGGACAGTGTAGAGGGAGCTTTACTCTGTATCTAACCCCGTGCTGTACCTGTCCTGGGAGTGTCTGATGGGGACAGTGTAGAGGGAGCTTTACTCTGTATCTAACCCCGTGCTGTACCTGTCCTGGGAGTGTCTGATGGGGAAGTGTAGAGGGAGCTTTACTCTGTATCTAACCCCGTGCTGCACCTGTCCTGGGAGTGTTTGATGTGGACAGTGGAGAGGGAGCTTTACTCTGTATCTAACCCCGTGCTGTACCTGTCCTGGGTGTGTTTGATGGGGACAGTGTAGAGGGAGCTTTACTCTGTATCTAACCCCGTGCTGTACCTGTCCTGGGAGTGTTTGATGGGACAGTGTAGAGGGAGCTTTACTCTGTATCTAACCCCGTGCTGCACCTGTCCAGGGAGTGTTTGATGGGGACAGTGTAGAGGGAGCTTTACTCTGTGTCTAACCCGTGCTGTACCTGTCCTGGGAGTGTTTGATGGGACTGTGTAGAGGGAGCTTTACTCTGTATCTAACCCCGTGCTGTTCCTGTCCTGGGTGCGTTTGATGGGGACAGTGTAGAGGGAGCTTTACTCTGTATCTAACCCCGTGCTGTACCTGTCCTGGATGTGTTTGATGGGACAGTGTAGAGGGAGCTTTACTCTGTATCTAACCCCGTGCTGTACCTGTCCTGGGAAAGTCTGATGGGGACAGTGGAGAGGGAGCTTTACTCTGTATCTAACCCCGTGCTGTACCTGTCCTGGGAGTGTCTGATGGGGAAGTGTAGAGGGAGCTTTACTCTGTATCTAACCCCGTGCTGCACCTGTCCTGGGAGTGTTTGATGGGGACAGTGGAGAGGGAGCTTTACTCTGTATCTAACCCCGTGCGTTACCTGTCCTGGGAGTGTTTGATGGGGACAGTGTAGAGGGAGCTTTACTCTGTATCTAACCCCGTGCTGTACCTGTCCTGGGAGTGTTTGATGGGGACAGTGTAGAGGGAGCTTTACTCTGTATCTAACCCCGTGCTGTACCTGTCCTGGGAGTGTTTGATGGGGGACAGTGTAGAGGGAGCTTTACTCTGCATCTAACAATTTTAGAACTGGAGGCCGTGTTTCGGGAACAGGAGGAGTCCTCGACCCAGAGGAACCGTGACCGTCCGAGTACGTTCGCGATGGAGACCGAGGAGGGATTTCACTTGGGGGTAATCGAGGGAGAAGAGGGCGCAGGCGCGGTGCACGTACCTGACAGCAGTATCGGGTCAGCGTCAGACGACTTGCGCACGTGGTCTGATTCTCCCGTCAGGGCGCTCTCGTCAATCTTCAGGTCATTGCCCTGGATGAGGATACCGTCAGCGGGGAGGAGGTCACCTGAGGGGGGTCACCAGAGGTCGCAGGTCAAAAGTCGATGGAAGGGCAGAGACCGGGCCCCAGCAGGTGACGTGACCCGGCCTGACCCGGCCCACCACCACCACACCCTCACCGCCCCAAACCCGCACAGCAGGATCCCACAGGTGGAAAATGTGGTTGCAGTTCCTCGGTGATGGAGACCCACGGACGGATATTAACCCCTGTTAATCCTCCATCATTGATATTGTTGGCACTAACTGGCTGGGGTCCATTTGATCAACATTCTGGGGGTTACCATTGATCAGAAGCTGAACTGGACCCAGCCACATAAATACTGTGGCTACCAGAGCAGGTCAGAGGCTGGGACTCCTGCGGAGAGTAACTCACCTCCTGACTCCCCCCAAAGCCTGTCCACCATCTGCAAGGACACAAGTCAGGATTTTCCTTGGGATTTTCCTTAACCCTATTTGCCAATGACTTTTCGTGACCTCTTCTAGCCCTCCTGACTCCTTGCTTAAGTTCCTTCCTACTTTCCTTATATTCCACCTGTGGACCTGAACACCTGGATCTGCCCAGCCTTTTAGCCCTGACAAATGCCTCCTTTTTCTTTTTGACGAGACCTACAATATCTCTCATTATCCAAGGTCCCCGAAATTTGCCGTATTTATCCTTCTTCCGCACAGGAACATGCCGGTCCT
Source organism: Scyliorhinus torazame (assembly GCF_047496885.1). Taxonomy (NCBI): domain Eukaryota; kingdom Metazoa; phylum Chordata; class Chondrichthyes; order Carcharhiniformes; family Scyliorhinidae; genus Scyliorhinus; species Scyliorhinus torazame. Next base: position 18,747,034 of record NC_092728.1, read on the forward strand.
GAATTCCTTTCAACTGACACTTGAAAGCCTCCCACATGTCAGATGTTGATTTACCCTCAAACATCCGCCCCCAATCTAGGTTCTTCAGTTCCAGCCTAATATTGTTATAATTAGCCTTCCCCCAATTTAGCACATTCATCCTCGGACCACTCTTATCCTTGTCCACCAGTACTTTAAAACTTACTGAATTGTGGTCACTGTTCCCGAAATGCTCCCCTACTGAAACTTCTACCACCGGGCCGGGCTCATTCCCCAATACCAGGTTCAGTATAGCCCCTTCCCTAGTTGGACTGTCTACATATTGTTTTAAGAAGCCCTCCTGGATGCTCCTTACAAACTCTGCCCCATCCAGGCCCCTAGCACTAAGTGAATCCCAGTCAATATTGGGGAAGTTGAAGTCTCCCATCACCACAACCCTGTTGTTTTTACTCTTTTCCAAAATCTGTCTACCTATCTGCTCCTCTATCTCCCGCTGGCTGTTGGGAGGCCTGTAGTAAACCCCCAACATTGTGACTGCACCCTTCTTATTCCTGATCCCTACCCATATAGCCTCACTGCCCTCTGAGGTGTCCTCCCCTAGTACAGCTGTGATAGTCTCAGTGGAGAAGGTGAGGGGAAGGAGCGGGGTTAGCGTGGGATTAGGATGGAGGTGGAGTCCTTTAGGGGGTCCAGCCTGAGGGCCATGGTGACGGCGGCGCTCCCGATGGCACAGAGGAGGGTACAAGGAGAGCCCGGGGGTACAGGCCACGATTAGGGTGTGGAACCAGTGGAGGAGACACTTTACGATGGAGGGGATGTCGGTGCTGACCCCGCTGTGTGAGAACCACGGGGTTAAGCCGGGGGGGGGGGGGGGAGGACGGCATGTATAGGAGGTGGAGAGAGGTGGGGGGGGGGCTGGCGAGGGTGAGGGATCGATACCTGGAGGAGAGGTTTGCAAGTCTGGAAGAGCCGTGGGAGAGGGCGGGACTTCCGAAGGGAAGCAAGTTCAGGTATATACAAGCGAAGGATGGATTTTCCAAGTTGCCAGAATGTACCCTGTCGGAGCGGTTGCTGCTCCTGGATGTGGAAGGAGAGGGCAGGATTTGGGATATATACGGATGGCTGGGAGAGCAGGGGGTGGGGGGGGCGGGGGGGCGGGGGCGCAGTTGGTGAGGATTGAGGAGAAGTGGAGGGAGGTGTAGGAGGCGGTCAGAGAGGTTGGGAGTGTGGCGTGCGGCGATGCGCGCGGTGAATTCGACATCGACCCCAGGCCAAGTGCGGGCGAACCTACCGTACTTGATTTGGGCGATGTCGCCCACCATGATGTCGCCGACGGGGATGTTGAGCAGCTGGCCATTGCGCAGCACGGTGAACCTCTGCTCCATCTCGATGCGATTCTGCAGACCCCGGAACTGCTTCTCCTTGCTCCAGTCGTTGAAGGCCGTTACCAGGACCACGCACAGGACGGAGAGCAAAATGGCGGCCCCCTCGATCCAGCTGGACTTGGCCTCCCCCTGGTCTTCCATCTCGATTAAAGACTGGCCGCTGCAGACTGCAGAAGGGAAGGGGAAATGGTCAAGGCCGCTCCTGTCCGTCAAATAACTCTTATTACCCTGGCACGTTTCCCCGTCACTCCCCCCCCACACAACCCTCCCTCCCTTCGCCGCCACCCCCCTGCCTACCACCACAGACCCTCTCCTAACGGTTAGGAGAGTGAACTGGTTTGGCATTTTAATCAAGGTTTCCATTCTTGTGATGGAAGGGCCTTCAACAGCCAACTGCTGCACAGGAAGATCCCAGAGACCATTGAGGTAAAAACACGTCCAATCCACCTTTCAGCCCAACTTCCCCTCATTCAATCGTGGCCAGGGGACCTGATGCTCGATCAATTACTCCAGAAGCGAGATTGGATGACAATTGAAGGCTTTATTGGACTAGGTGGTTCCCCCAGCAGTGCAGGTACAGAATGAAGCTGCTAGAGAGACACAGACTCTTATACTCCACCTTACTGGGCGGAACCAGCAGGCAGACGTCACCAATGATCTTCCTGTCTCAGGTACCTCTGTTGAGTAATGGGTGAAGAGACATTGCAATTCGTTGTCTCATTTATGTTAAGTATCCATTAATTGACACTGATATGTAAAGGGGCTTCAGGTGGCCTCTGTCGGGTGATGTATAGTGAGAGTTTTGTGCAAAGGCTGTTGGAATGAAATAAATGTGTGTTTGTGAAAAAGGAACGAGAACTTTAGACTCTTCATATCACAGCAACTAAAACGTCGAACAATTGGTCGCAGAGGATGGTCGCTGTGTAAATGTGAAGGGTTGAAAGATACAACTTTTCCAGATCAAAGCAAGGAGTGAGTGAGAAAAGAAAAACAAAAAGGGATATGTGGCTGAACCCAGGATAAAGATGGCTGGATATGACTATCCCCCCTTATTTTCTGAAAGGGAATCGTACGACCAATGGAGAAGTGCAGTAGTTATGTGGACTAAAGTAACTGCTTTGGGAAAGAGAAAACAAGGTATGGCATTGGCTCTTTCTCTACCATATGGCAGTAAAATCCGAAACAAAGTGCTTTCTGAGCTGGAATTGGAAGAGTTAGACTCAGAAGGAGGTCTGGAGACTTTATTACATTATATGGATAAGATTTATCAGAAAGATGACTTGTTAAGTGCGTATGAAGCATGGTCGGATTTTGATAAGTTCCGGAAAATGGAGGCTATCTCCATGGAAGACTATATAATGCAATTGGGCAGACTATATAAAAGGCTGCAGAAACACAACCTGGAATTTCCACAGTCTGTGTTGGCCTTTAAATTACTTGACTGTGCGAGAGTGAGCAACGTGGAGAGGCTCCTGGTTTTGACAGGAGTTCAGTTTACTGATAAGGGTACCTTATTCGAACAAATGACAAAAGCTTTACAAAAGTTTCTGGGGAAACATTCGATTCCGATGGCTCTGATGACCCAAATAGGTCAGCCTGCAATAAGGCAGAATATGGAAGATACACTACTAACAGGATGGCGAAATCGTATGGCTACGAACAGGGCTCAAGACTATAGAAGGAGACCGAGACAAGGAAATTATGAAGACAGAAACCCAGTTAGAACCTACAATAGGAAGATGAACCCCAGAAATGCACGGGGCATGATAAATCGATGTTTTCGATGTGACTCTCAATACCATTATGCTTACAACTGTCCAACTCGTTATGATAGAGTGTTTGAAGCGACACATGACACGGAAGAGTCAGAAGAGGAAAAAGATAGTGACCAGAAAGAAGGCATTGTCCTATTGACAAGCAGTTTTACGCCGGTAATGAGGGTGTTGGTTGCAGAATCCTTCAACTGTGCTGTATTGGACAGTGGCTGCACATCTACTGTGTGTGGAATTGACTGGTTAAAATGTTACCTGGGCCCTTTGAATGCTGAAAATCGTAACAAGGTTAAGGAATTTGAAAGTTCCATAAGTTTCAGGTTTGGGGATGATAATACTCTGAAGTCGCTGAAAGGAGTGGTGATCCCTTGCAATATTGCCGGAGTGAATCATTTCATTAGCACGGATGTTGTATCAAGTGAGATACCTTTGCTTCTGAGCAGACCGTCGATGAAGAAAGCACACATGAAACTGGATATGGAACAGGATAAGGCAACAGTTTTTGGAAAGTCGGTGGATTTACAATTTACACAGTCGGGATACTATTGTATTCCATTACTGACAAATAATATTTCAAGTAGAGTGGTTAAGGATGTGTTAATGGCAGTTGAAAATGGGACTTTAGCTGATAAAAAGCTTGTGGTATTGAAACTGCATAGGCAATTTGCACATCCGTCTCCTCGGAGGCTGAAAAATGTATTAAAGGATGCAGGGGTAAGGGATGATGACTATACTAAACTGATAGAACAGGTTAGTGACTGCTGTGAAGTTTGTAGGAAGTACAGAAGGACACCAGCACGACCGATAGTAACCCTACCTTTGGCCAGGGATTTTAACAACATTGTGGCCATGGACCTTAAGATCTGGGATAAAGCAAATAATATATTTATTTTGCATTTTGTAGATTTAGCAACCAGATTTAGTCAATCAACGATTGTACGAAGTAAAGAAAAGAGAGTAATTCTGGATCAAATTGTGGAAAAATGGATAGGGACAGGAATGGGTCCACTGGCAAAATTCCTTACGGACAAGGGGGGAGAATTTTCTAATGATGAGTTTAGGGATATGTATGAAAACATGAATATCAGAGTTATGAATACGGCTGCAGAAAGCCCATTTGGTAATGGTGTCTGTGAAATAAATCATGCTGTCATCGATGGATGGCATGCTTCGGAAAATTTTGGCAGATCGACCAAATTGCAGGCTAAATTCAGCTTTCGCATGGGCAGTACATGCAAAGAATTCATTGCAGATGGTTGGGGGCTATAGTCCTTATCAATTAGTGTTTGGTAGAAATCCTAACATTCCGTCCATTTTGGATGACCAGCCTCCAGCTTGGGAGGGGACTACAATTAGCTCTGCTTTTGCTGAACATTTAAATGCATTACATAGCAGTAGAAAATATTTTTTGGAAGCAGAAGTCTCTGAAAGAATTTGCAGAGCTTTAAGACATAACATACAGCCATCAGATGCCGTTTTTCAGCAAGGAGGCATGGTATACTATAAGAGAGACAATTCTAATGAATGGAAAGGCCCAGGGAAGATCATAGGCATAGATGGCAAAACAATTATTTTGCAACATGGTAATCAAACTGTTAGGGTACATTCATCAAGGATAATGGGTACAGATTACAAATTTTCAAACTTAGACAGAGCAGACAGACATGACGAGGAACCAGAGTCATCTGGTACGCATGTTACAGAACTATGAGGACCAATTAACCGATATAGACAGGGTTTCTGTGGAGGAACACAACACTTCTGATGAATTAGAACAGGCCATTTTTCTGAAAGGGCAACTGCCAAAAGTTGGTACAAAAGTGACATACTTGCCTGAAGGGTCTAGTCAATGGAAGGATGCAACTGTTATTAGTAGAGCAGGGAAGGCCACTGGAAAGTATAAACATTGGTTGAACATACAGCATTCAGGGGAAGGAGTCAAGACAATGGATTGGGAAAACAAAGTTCAAAAATGGAGGGCACAGAAATGCAGTGCCAGTTCAGATAGTACATTGGATAGTGAACAGGTCCGCAGGAAAAGGTCGAGAACTGTTGAAAGGACATCCCACAGCAGAAGGGAAAGATCAAGCAGTAGCAGTACAGAACGAGATACCAGGCGGGAGAGGGACGTAGTTTATCAAGATCTCGGAACATGAGTAAGACTACGAATACTAATAGGAGTAGAAGCCCACATGCACGTGAGATTTTGGTGGCTTCAAAATAAATTAGATGAAAAAGTTATCAAAGAAGCTAAACAGCAAGAATTGCATAGTTGGAGTGAATTTGGGGTATACACAGAAGTACCGGATAGGGGACAAAGAGCTCTGTCCCACAGATGGATTTACACTGAAAAGGTTCTTCCGGATTGAACTTATAAGGCAAAGGCCAGGCTTGTGGCAAGGGGATTTGAAGAAAGCTTAGAAGATCAGGATTTAAGGGTAGATTCAACTCCAGCAGGAAAGGTTATTTTAAAGATCTTCTTGGCTCCATTAGCCACAAAGGCATGGGAATGCAAATCTATCGATATAAAAGCTGCCTTTTTGCAGGGGCTCCAGAGAGACATTTTTCTCTGTCCTAAAGAAGCAGCTAACATAGAAGGGGTACTCTGGAAGTTGAACAAATGTGTATATGGATTAAATGATGCATCTAGAGTCTGGTATTTTTCGGTAAGGTCAGTTTTGTTAAAGTTAGGCTGTTGCCAGTTGAAAGCAGATCCTGCAATGTTTTACTGGCACTGTAAAGGAAATCTTTCTGGCGTTTTTATGATGCATGTCGATGATTTTTTGTGGGGTGGGACTAGTGATTTTGAAGCTATTGTAATCTCTGGTTTGAGGAAAGAATTCACGGTTGGAAGTCAGGCTTCCGGTGCATTTAAATATATTGGACTGGAAATTGGACAGACTAAGTTAGGGGCAGCTTTACGTCAGCAATCTTATTTGGAAAGCATTAGCCCAATAGCAATTAGTCGTGGCCGAGTTTCACAAAAAGACACAATGGTTTCAAAGATAGAAAAAGAGCAACTGCGAAGTTTAATTGGACAACTGAACTGGTTAGGTAGACAGACTAGACTGGACGTGAGTTTTGATGTCTTAGAGTTGAGTACAAAAATGAATGATCCCAAAGTGGAAGACATAATAAGAGCAAATAAAACGTTGGCCAAACTAAAAATGCAGGTGTGTGTTTTGAAGTTCCCGGTTTTAGGTGACCTTAGGCACTTGAAATTCATAGCTTATAGAGATGCGTCCTACGCAAATTTATGTGATGGTGTTTCAAGCGCAGGAGGTTTTATAATTTTCTTTTTGGGGAACAATGGTAAATGTTGCCCGCTTGTGTGGGAAACAAAGAAAATAAGGAGAGTGGTAAAAAGCACTTTGGCTGCTGAGACATTAAGCCTTGTAGAGGCGGTGGATATGGCCTTTTATATAAGTATGATATTGACAGAAATTTTGGGATTAGGGGATTTGGGTAATATACCTGTTGACTGTCACATTGACAATAAATCCCTGTGGGAAAATGTGCACGCTACAAAAAGTGTCAATGAAAAGAGGTTACGGATAGACATCGCAAGTTTGAAGCAGATGTTGGACAGAGGGGAAATAACAAAAATTAAATGGGTCGACAGGAGCTATCAACTGTCAGACTGTTTTACGAAAAGAGGGGCGAGTTCACAGAAACTTTTGGATATTGTTAATGAAGGGCGCTTGTTTCAGTGACTGTTTTTTTTTTTCTTTCTCGTCCAAACAAAAAAAAAGGGGGGGGAAAATCATGTGTGTGTTTTTGAGTTTCTTGACATTTTGTTTTCACCTAATTTTTTTTTCTCCAAGGAAGGGGAGACTGTTGAGTAATGGGTTAAGAGACATTGCAATTAGTTGTCTCATTTATGTTAAGTATCCATTAATTGACACTGATATGTAAAGGGGCTTCAGGTGGCCTCTGTCAGGTGATGTATAGTGAGAGTTTTGGGCAAAGGCTGTTGGAAGGAAATAAATGTGTGTTTGTGATAAAGGAACAGAACTTTAGACTCTTCATATCACAGCAACTAAAACGTCTAACATCCCACACCAATGATCTTACAACCTCAACCTAGGTACCGTAATACCCCGAATACCAACTACCACATTCACCCCCTGTTAAAAAAAAGAGTCCAGCGGGGGTGGTGGTCCCGCGTCATACAGTGGTAGAGGTTATGGTGGTACCCGTCGGTGGTACAGTGTTTTGCCTTATTACATGTCACAATTATTTACAGTATTCATTTTACATGTACATATCAGAATGAAGCAAGTAGTCGATCGGGGGCCCTGGACGGCCTCTGTGATCGTTGCAGTTTCGGCGGTGATGCAGGCGCCGGCTCGGGCATCCGTGCCTCCGCGAGCGTGACTTCTGCTTTTTCGGTAGCTTCATCACCCTTGGGTGGGGCCAGTGGAAGAACCGATCCACCTGGGAAGGGGGCAGCCATGGGGTGCGCCGGTGGGAGGGAGGGTGGGGTAGGTGGGGGGGGGGTGTGGGTGGGGATCCAACGGGCGCCAGGTCCCGTAGGGAGACCATATCCTGCCGGCTGTCGGGGTACGCCACTGAGGGTTAGCGTGAAGGAGGTGGACCCTCTCTACCAATGGGTCCGACTTGTGCGCCCACACATGTTTGCGGAGCAGAATGGGTCCAGGAGCTGCCAGCCAGGTTGGGAGCGAGGTCCCGGAGGAGGACTTCCTAGGGAAGACAAGGAGACGTTCATGAGGTTTTGTTTGTCATGGTACACAGTGGTGATCGGATGGAGTGGACTGCATCGGGAAGGACCTCGTGCCAGCGGGAGACATTTCTGGACCGTAGGGCCAGTAGGACGGTCTTCCAGACCGTTCCGTTCTCCCTCTCTACCCGTCCGTTTCCCCGGGGGTTATAACTGGTCGTCCTGCTCGAGGCGATGCCCTTGCTGAGCAGGAACTGACGCAGTTCATCGCTCATGAAGGAGGGCCCCTATCGCAGTGGATGTAGGCGGGGAAACCGAACAGGGTAAAGATACTGTGGAGGGCTTTTATGACGGTGGCTGCGGTCATGTCGGGGCAGGGGAAGACGAATGGGAACCGGGAGTATTCGTCAATCACGTTCAGGAAGTACGTGTTGCGGTCGGTGGAGGGGAGAGGCCCTTTGAAGTCCATACTGAGGCGTTCAAAGGGAATGGAAGCCTTTATCAGGTGCGCTTTCTCTGGCCGGTAGACGTGCGGCTTGCACTCCGCGCAGATTTGGCAGTCCCTGGTGGCGGTCCTGACCTCCTCGAGGGAGTAGGGCAGGTTGCGGGTCTTGATAAAATGGAAGAATCGAATGACCCCCGGGTGGCAGAGGTCCTCGTGGAGGGCCCGGAGTCGGTTCACTTGTGCGTTGGCACATGTGCCGCGGGATAGGGTCATCAGGAGGCTCGTTTAGCTTCCCAGGACGGTACAAGATCTCATAGTTGTAGGTGGAGAGCTCGATCCTCCACCGCAGGATCTTATCATTATTTATCTTGCCCCGCTGTGCATTATCGAACATGAAAACTACCGACCGTTGGTCAGTGAGGAGAGTGAATCCCCTGCCAGCCAGGCAATGCCTCCAGTGCCGCACAGCTTCTACTCTGCCTTCCATTTCAACGGAGGAATGACGAATTTCTGAAGCATGGAGGGTGCGTGAGAAGAAGGCCACGGGCCTGCCCGCTTGGTTGAGGGTGGCTGCCAGAGCTACGTCAAATGTGTCGCTCTTGACTTGGAAGGGAAGGGATTCATCGATTGCCTGCATGTCCGCCTTTATGCGGATGAAGGCCTGGCGGGCCTCTGCCGACAGGGGGAAAACCGAGGATTGGATTAGTGGGCGGGGCTTGTCCGCATAATTGGGACCCACTGGGGGTAATATGAAAAAAATCCCAGGCAGCGTTTCAGGGCCTTGGAGCAGTGGGGGAGGGGAAACTCCATGAGGGGGCGCATACGTTTGGGATCTGGGCCTATAACTCCATCATGCACTACGTAGCCGAGGATGGCTAGACGGTCGGTGCTGAACACGCATTTGTCCTTGTTGTAGGTTAGATTAAGGATTTTTGCGGTCTGGAAGAATTTGCGGAGGTTGGTGTCATGATCCTGCTGGTCGTGGCCGCAGATGGTGACGTTGTCGAGGTATGGGAACGTGGCCCGCAAACTGTACCGGTCAACCATTCGGTCCATCTCCCGTTGGACGACCGAGACTCCATTTGTGACACCGAAGGGAACCCTTAGGAAGTGGTAGAGCCGCCCGTCTGCTTCGAATACAGTTTACTTGCGGTCGCCCGGGCGGATGGGGAGCTGGTGGTAGGCGGATTTGAGGTCCACCGTGGAAAAGACTGTCTTAATTTCCATCATGTATATAATGGGATGCAGACAGGCAGTGATTGACACATAGGATGACCAGTAAGCATACAACACAGCACAGCCAATCACCAGACAGGACACCACCACTGTAAAGCCAGAGGGCACTAGGTTTCCCGCTCTCTCGGGACCCTACTGAGACAGTCAGAGTCCACGAACTAGCACAGTGTAAACACCATGCGGTAGCTAGTAAGTCTGGTCAGGCTACTACAAGGTCACCAGTCAGTTCAGTATAGTGTCGACCCACAGTTAAATATGTACAGCAGTTCATCTCGTTGAATAAAACAGTGTTGAACATTTTCTTGTGTTAGACGTCTGTTTCTAACTTCCCTGCATCGAGTGCAGTCCACATCGAACCAACCTGCCTAACACATCAAAGACCTTGTATTGTGCAATCTGATTGACCAAATCAGGTATGCGGGGGAGAGGGTACACGTCGAGCTGCGTATACCTGTTGATGGTCTGGCTATAATCGATGACCATCCTGTGCTTCTCCCCGGTCTTTACAACCACTACTTGAGCTCTCCAGGGGCTGTTGCCAGCCTCTATAATACCTTCCTTCAGTAACCGCTGGACTTCTGACCGAATGAAGGTCCGGTCCTGGGCACTGTACCGTCTGCTCCTGGTGGCGACGGGTTTGCAATCCGGGGTGAGGTTGGCCAAAAGGGAAGGCGGGTCGACCTTGAGGGTCGCGAGGCTGCAGACAGTGAGGGGGGGTACAGGGCCGCCGAATTTAAAGGTTAAGCTCTGGAGGTTGCATTGGAAGTCCAATCCCAGGAACGTGGCAACGCAGAGGTGAGGGAGGACGTAGAGTCGGAAATTTTTTAATTCTCTTCCCTGGACCGTGAGGTTCGCTACGCAGAACCCCTTGATCTCTACAGAGTGAGACACGGGGGCCAGGGAGATGTTTTGGTTAACTGGGTGGATGGGAGGAGAACAGCGCCTTACCGTGTTGGGGTGTATAAAGCTCTCTGTGCTCCCGGAGTCGATCAGGCAGGATGTTTTGCGCCCGTTGATGAGCACGGTCGTCGTCGCGGTCGAGAGCAGCACGGTAGCATTGTGGATAGCGCAATTGCTTCACAGCTCCATGGTCCCAGGTTTGATTCCGGCTTGGGTCACTGTCTGTGCGGAGTCTGCACGTCCTCCCCGTGTCTGCGTGGGTTTCCTCCGGGTGCTCCGGTTTCCTCCCACAGTCCAAAGATGTGCGGGTTAGGTGAATTGGCCAATGATAAATTGCCCTTAATGTCCAAATTGCCCTTGGTGTTGGGTGGAGGTGTTGAGTTTGGGTATGGTGCTCTTTCCAAGAGCCGGTGCAGACTCAAAGGGCCGAATGGCCTCCTTCTGCACTGTAAATTCAATGATAATCTATGATTAATCTAGGACAAAGGTTCGGCACAACATCGTGGGCCGAAGGGCCTGTTCTGTGCTGTATTTTCTATGTTCTATGTTCTATGAGAGCGTTCGGGGCCGAGACTGGTCCAGGGTCACCGAGGCGAGTCGTGGTAAAAGTTGAAGATTTTCCTCGGGCGGTGTGTGGTCACCCGAATCGGGGTCCTGAGACGCCAGCCAAGATGGCGGCACCCATGCATCGCACGCGGTCCCTGGGGAACAGGATGGCGGCGCCCGCGGCCCGCACGTGGCCCGTGGAGACAGTTGTGCTGGCGGCCCCGGTTCGCCCCCGGAGACAGCGGCGACCGCCCGGGCCTGGCATACCGCCACGAGATGACCCTTTTTGCCACAACCTTTGCAGGTGGAGGAGCGGACCGGGCAGCGCTGCCGGGGGTGCTTGGCCCCCCCGGGGCTGCCTGGTAGCCGTGCGGCACAGGCTTGTGGGGGGGGATGGGGGATGCATCGGGGTCGGCCGCGGGTGGGTTCTATGCTGCCCAAGGGGCTGCCGCACGGTTGGGGACGTACGCGCGGGCGTTTCGGGAAGCCACATCCAGGGAGCTAGCAAGGACCCGTGCCTCCTTGAGACCAAGTGTCGCTTTCTCCAGCAGCCGCTGACGGATTTGGGAAGACAGCATACCTGCAACGAAAGCGTCCCGGATGTAAAGTTCTGTGTGGTCGCTGGCTGAAACTTGCGAGCAGTTACAGTTCCTACCTAGTTAGAGGAGCGCGCTGTAGAATTCATCCAGTGATTCCCCCGGGATTTGTCGCCTTGTCGCGAGCAGATGTCAGACGTAGACCTGGTTTACTGGGCGTATATAGTGTCCTTTCAACAGGGCCATCGCGGCCTCGAAATCGTCCGCATCCTCGATGAGGATGTAGATCTCGGGACTCACCCTCGAGTGGAGAACTTGCATCTTCTGGTCCTCCGTGGATGCAGTCGTGGCCGTCCTGAGGTACCCTGAGGCACGCCAGCCAGTGTTTGAAGGTTGCCGCTGAGTTTGCCGCGTGGGGCCGTGTTGCAGACACTCCGGCTTGATTCGGAGCTCCATTCTTTTAAATCTAGTCCAGTAAATTGATGCTCGATCAATAACTCCAGTAGCGCGATTGGAAGACAATGGAAGGCTTTATTGTACTAGATGTTTCCCCCAGCAGCACAGGTACAGAATGCAGCTGCTAGGGAAACACAGGCTCTTATACTCCGCCTTACTGGGCGGAACCAGCAGGCAGGCTTCACCAATGATCTTCCTGTCTCAGGTATCTCCCACACCAATGATCTTACAGCCTCAACCTAGGTACCGTAATACCCCTAATACCGACACTCACAGGATCTTCAACGATCCCACTCAAAGGGCACAGGGATAACTTTCTGGGTTAAGGCCATAATTCGGAAGCAGCACCTCCGACAGTGCGGTGCTCCCTCAGCACTGACCCTCCGACAGTGCGGCGCTCCCTCAGCACTGACCCTCCGACAGTGCGGCGCTCCCTCAGCACTGACCCTCCGACAGTGCGGCGCTCCCTCAGCACTGACCCTCCGACAGTGCGGCGCTCCCTCAGCACTGACACTCCGACAGTGCGGAGCTCCCTCAGTACTGACCCTCCGACAGTGTGGCGCTCCCTCAGCACTGACCCTCCGACAGTGCGGCGCTCCCTCAGCACTGACCCGCCGACAGTGCGGCGCTCCCTCAGCACTGACGCTCCGACAGTGCAGCGCTCCCTCAGCACTGACCCTCCGACAGTGCAGCGCTCCCTCAGCACTGACCCTCCGACAGTGCGGAGCTCCCTCAGTACTGACCCTCCAACAGTGCGGCACTCCCTCAGCACTGACCCTCCGACAGTGCGGCGCTTCCTCAGCACTGACCCTCCGACAGTGCGGCGCTCCCTCAGCACTGACCCTCCGACAGTGCAGCGCTCCCTCAGCACTGACCCTCCGACAGTGCAGCGCTCCCTCAGCACTGACCCTCCGACAGTGCGGAGCTCCCTCAGTACTGACCCTCCAACAGTGCGGCACTCCCTCAGCACTGACCCTCCGACAGTGCGGCGCTTCCTCAGCACTGACCCTCCGACAGTGCGGCGCTCCCTCAGCACTGACCCTCCGACAGTGCAGCGCTCCCTCAGCACTGACCCTCCGACAGTGCGGTGCTCCCTCAGCACTGACCCTCTGACAGTGCAGCGCTCCCTCAGCACTGACCCTCCGACAGTGTGGCACTCCCTCAGCACTGACCCTCCGACAGTGCGGCGCTCCCTCAGCACTGACCCTCCAACAGTGCAGCGCTCCGACAGTGCAGCGCTCCCTCAACACTGACCCTCCGACAGTGCAGCGCTCACTCAGCACTGACCCTCCGACAGTGCGGCGCTCCCTCAGCACTGACCCTCCGACAGTGCGGCACTCCCTCAGCACTGACCCTCTGATAGTGCAGCGCTCCCTCAGCACTGACCCTCCGACAGTGCGGCACTCCCTCAGCACTGACCCTCCGTCAGTGCGGCGCTCCCTCAGCACTGACCCGCCGACAGTGCAGCGCTCCCTCAGCACTGACCCTCCGACAATGCAGCGCTCCCTCAACACTGACCCTCCTACAGTGCGGCGCTCTCTCAGCACTGACCCTCCGACAGTGCAGCGCTCCGACAGTGCAGCGTTCCCTCAGCACTGACCCTCCGACTGTGCGGCACTCCCTCAGCACTGACCCTCCAACAGTGCGGCGCTCCCTCAGCACTGACCCTCCGACAGTGCGGCGCTCCCTCAGCACTGACCCTCCGACAGTGCAGCGCTCCCTCAGCACTGACCCTCCAACAGTGCGGCGCTCCCTCAGCACTGACCCTCCGACAGTGCGGCGCTCCCTCAGCACTGACCCTCCGACAGTGCGGCGCTCCCTCAGCACTGACCCTCCGACAGTGTGGTGCTCCCTCAGCACTGACCCTCCGACATTGCGGTGCTCCCTCAACACTGACCCTTCGACAGTGCGGCGCTCCCTCAGCACTGACCCTCCGACAGTGCGGCGCTTCCCCAGCACTGACCCTCCGACAGTGAGGCGCTCCCTCTGCACTGACCCTCTGACAGTGCGGCACTCCCTCAGCACTGACCCTCCGACAGTGCGGCGCTCCCTCAGCACTGACCCTCTGACAGTGCGGCGCTCCCTCAGCACTGACCCTCCGACAGTGCGGCGCTCCCTCAGCACTGACCCTCTGACAGTGCGGCGCTCCCTCAGCACTGACCCTCCGACAGTGCAGCGCTCCCTCAGCACTGACCCTCCGACAGTGCGGCGCTCCCTCAGCAGTGACCCTCCGACAGTGCGGCGCTCCCTCAGCACTGACCCTCCGACAGTGCGGCGCTCCCTCAGCACTGGCCCTCTGACAGTGCGGCGCTCCCTCAACACTGACCCTTCGACAGTGCGACGCTCTCTCAGCACTGACCCTCCGACAGTGCGGCGCTCCCTCAGCACTGACCCTCTGACAGTGCGGCGCTCCCTCAACACTGACCCTTCAACAGTGCGGCGCTCCCTCAGCACTGACCCTCCGACAGTGCGGCGCTCCCTCAGCACTGACCCTCTGACAGTGCGGCGCTCCCTCAACACTGACCCTTCGACAGTGCGACGCTCTCTCAGCACTGACCCTCCGACAGTGCGGCGCTCCCTCAGCACTGACCCTCTGACAGTGCGGCGCTCCCTCAACACTGACCCTTCGACAGTGCGGCGCTCCCTCAGCACTGACCCTCCGACAGTGTGGCGCTCCCTCAGCACTGACCTTCTGACAGTGCGGCGCTCCCTCAACACTGACCCTTCAACAGTGCGGCGCTCCCTCAGCACTGACCCTCCGACAGTGCGGCGCTCCCTCAGCACTGACCCTCCGACAGTGCGGCGCTTCCTCAGCACTGACCCTCCGACAGTGTGGCGCTCCCTCTGCACTGACCCTCTGACAGTGCGGCACTCCCTCAGCACTGACCCTCCGACAGTGCGGCGCTCCCTCAGCACTGACCCTCTGACAGTGCGGCACTCCCTCAGCACTGACCCTCCGACAGTGCAGCGCTCCCGCAGCACTGACCCTCTGACAGTGCAGCGCTCCCTCAGCACTGACCCTCCGACAGTGCGGCGCTCCCTCAGCACTGACCCTCTGACAGTGCGGCGCTCCCTCAACACTGACCCTTCGACAGTGCGACGCTCTCTCAGCACTGACCCTCCGACAGTGCGGCGCTCCCTCAGCACTGACCTTCTGACAGTGCGGCGCTCCCTCAACACTGACCCTTCAACAGTGCGGCGCTCCCTCAGCACTGACCCTCCGACAGTGCGGCGCTCCCTCAGCACTGACCCTCCGACAGTGCAGCGCTCCCTCAGCACTGACCCTCCGACAGTGCGGTGCTCCCTCAGCACTGACCCTCTGACAGTGCAGCGCTCCCTCAGCACTGACCCTCCGACAGTGTGGCACTCCCTCAGCACTGACCCTCCGACAGTGCGGCGCTCCCTCAGCACTGACCCTCCAACAGTGCAGCGCTCCGACAGTGCAGCGCTCCCTCAACACTGACCCTCCGACAGTGCAGCGCTCACTCAGCACTGACCCTCCGACAGTGCGGCGCTCCCTCAGCACTGACCCTCCGACAGTGCGGCACTCCCTCAGCACTGACCCTCTGATAGTGCAGCGCTCCCTCAGCACTGACCCTCCGACAGTGCGGCACTCCCTCAGCACTGACCCTCCGTCAGTGCGGCGCTCCCTCAGCACTGACCCGCCGACAGTGCAGCGCTCCCTCAGCACTGACCCTCCGACAATGCAGCGCTCCCTCAACACTGACCCTCCTACAGTGCGGCGCTCTCTCAGCACTGACCCTCCGACAGTGCAGCGCTCCGACAGTGCAGCGTTCCCTCAGCACTGACCCTCCGACAGTGCGGCGCTCCCTCAGCACTGACCCTCCGACAGTGCAGCGCTCCCTCAGCACTGACCCTCCAACAGTGCGGCGCTCCCTCAGCACTGACCCTCCGACAGTGCGGCGCTCCCTCAGCACTGACCCTCCGACAGTGCAGCGCTCCCTCAGCACTGACCCTCCAACAGTGCGGCGCTCCCTCAGCACTGACCCTCCGACAGTGCGGCGCTCCCTCAGCACTGACCCTCCGACAGTGCAGCGCTCCCTCAGCACTGACCCTCCAACAGTGCGGCGCTCCCTCAGCACTGACCCTCCGACAGTGCAGCGCTCCCTCAACACTGACCCTCCGACAGTGCGGCGCTCCCTCAGCACTGACCCTCTGACAGTGCAGCGTTCCCTCAGCACTGACCCTCCGACAGTGCAGCGCTCCCTCAGCACTGACCCTCCGACAGTGTGGCGCTCCCTCAGCACTGACCCTCCGACAGTGCAGCGCTCCCTCAGCACTGACCCTCCGACAGTGCAGCACTCCCTCAGCACTGACCCTCCGACAGTGCGGCGCTCCCTCAGCACTGACCCTCCGACAGTGCGGCGCTCCCTCAGCACTGACCCTCCGACAGTGTGGTGCTCCCTCAGCACTGACCCTCCGACATTGCGGTGCTCCCTCAACACTGACCCTTCGACAGTGCGGCGCTCCCTCAGCACTGACCCTCCGACAGTGCGGCGCTTCCCCAGCACTGACCCTCCGACAGTGAGGCGCTCCCTCTGCACTGACCCTCTGACAGTGCGGCACTCCCTCAGCACTGACCCTCCGACAGTGCGGCGCTCCCTCAGCACTGACCCTCTGACAGTGCGGCGCTCCCTCAGCACTGACCCTCCGACAGTGCGGCGCTCCCTCAGCACTGACCCTCTGACAGTGCGGCGCTCCCTCAGCACTGACCCTCCGACAGTGCAGCGCTCCCTCAGCACTGACCCTCCGACAGTGCTGCGCTCCCTCAGCAGTGACCCTCCGACAGTGCGGCGCTCCCTCAGCACTGACCCTCCGACAGTGCGGCGCTCCCTCAGCACTGACCCTCTGACAGTGCGGCGCTCCCTCAACACTGACCCTTCGACAGTGCGACGCTCTCTCAGCACTGACCCTCCGACAGTGCGGCGCTCCCTCAGCACTGACCCTCTGACAGTGCGGCGCTCCCTCAACACTGACCCTTCAACAGTGCGGCGCTCCCTCAGCACTGACCCTCCGACAGTGCGGCGCTCCCTCAGCACTGACCCTCTGACAGTGCGGCGCTCCCTCAACACTGACCCTTCGACAGTGCGACGCTCTCTCAGCACTGACCCTCCGACAGTGCGGCGCTCCCTCAGCACTGACCCTCTGACAGTGCGGCGCTCCCTCAAAACTGACCCTTCGACAGTGCGGCGCTCCCTCAGCACTGACCCTCCGACAGTGTGGCGCTCCCTCAGCACTGACCCTCTGACAGTGCGGCGCTCCCTCAACACTGACCCTTCAACAGTGCGGCGCTCCCTCAGCACTGACCCTCCGACAGTGCGGCGCTCCCTCAGCACTGACCCTCCGACAGTGCGGCGCTTCCCCAGCACTGACCCTCCGACAGTGAGGCGCTCACTCTGCACTGACCCTCTGACAGTGCGGCACTCCCTCAGCACTGACCCTCCGACAGTGCGGCGCTCCCTCAGCACTGACCCTCTGACAGTGCGGCACTCCCTCAGCACTGACCCTCCGACAGTGCAGCGCTCCCGCAGCACTGACCCTCTGACAGTGCAGCGCTCCCTCAGCACTGACCCTCCGACAGTGCGGCGCTCCCTCAGCACTGACCCTCTGACAGTGCGGCGCTCCCTCAACACTGACCCTTCGACAGTGCGACGCTCTCTCAGCACTGACCCTCCGACAGTGCGGCGCTCCCTCAGCACTGACCCTCTGACAGTGCGGCGCTCCCTCAACACTGACCCTTCAACAGTGCGGCGCTCCCTCAGCACTGACCCTCCGACAGTGCGGCGCTCCCTCAGCACTGACCCTCTGACAGTGCGACGCTCCCTCAACACTGACCCTTCGACAGTGCGACGCTCTCTCAGCACTGACCCTCCGACAGTGCGGCGCTCCCTCAGCACTGACCCTTCGACAGTGCGGCGCTCCCTCAGCACTGACCCTCCGACAGTGTGGCGCTCCCTCAGCACTGACCCTCTGACAGTGCAGCGCTCCCTCAACACTGACCCTTCAACAGTGCGGCGCTCCCTCAGCACTGACCCTCCGACAGTGCAACGCTCCCTCAGCACTGACCCTCCGACAGTGCGGCGCTCCCTCAGCACTGACCCTCCGACAGTGCGGCGCTTCCCCAGCACTGACCCTCCGACAGTGAGGCGCTCCCTCTGCACTGACCCTCTGACAGTGCGGCACTCCCTCAGCACTGACCCTCCGACAGTGCGGCGCTCCCTCAGCACTGACCCTCTGACAGTGCGGCACTCCCTCAGCACTGACCCTCCGACAGTGCAGCGCTCCCGCAGCACTGACCCTCTGACAGTGCAGCGCTCCCTCAGCACTGACCCTCCGACAGTGCGGCGCTCCCTCAGCACTGACCCTCTGACAGTGCGGCGCTCCCTCAACACTGACCCTTCGACAGTGCGACGCTCTCTCAGCACTGACCCTCCGACAGTGCGGCGCTCCCTCAGCACTGACCCTCTGACAGTGCGGCGCTCCCTCAACACTGACCCTTCAACAGTGCGGCGCTCCCTCAGCACTGACCCTCCGACAGTGCGGCGCTCCCTCAGCACTGACCCTCTGACAGTGCGACGCTCCCTCAACACTGACCCTTCGACAGTGCGACGCTCTCTCAGCACTGACCCTCCGACAGTGCGGCGCTCCCTCAGCACTGACCCTCTGACAGTGCCGCGCTCCCTCAACACTGACCCTTCGACAGTGCGGCGCTCCCTCAGCACTGACCCTCCGACAGTGTGGCGCTCCCTCAGCACTGACCCTCTGACAGTGCAGCGCTCCCTCAACACTGACCCTTCAACAGTGCGGCGCTCCCTCAGCACTGACCCTCCGACAGTGCAACGCTCCCTCAGCACTGACCCTCTGACAGTGCAGCGCTCCCTCAGCACTGACCCTCCGACAGTGCAGCGCTCCCTCAGCACTGACCCTCCGACAATTATCCAATCAGCAATGAGGAAGACGATGTGGCCATTGTCACAATAATGTGTTATGGGCTCGGTTTTAAAAACTCCAAAGTATTATGGAGTTCACCTGACCTGTAATGTTTTGTTGAATATGACTAGTGTTATGTGAGAGCACCTTTAAGAAATGGGTGATTATAAATGGGTGTGTATATAAATATCTGTAGTGAGAGTACCTTTAAGAAATGGGTGTTTACTACTGCAGTGATGTCAGAGAGTGGGTGGAGCTGGGCTGTCTGTCAACTTTTTACTTTTGTTTTAGGCTGTTTGCTGCGGGATGTGTTTTAGTTTCGTTTTCAGTGTTGGAGCTGAAGCCAGACAGAGCAGGTGTACTGTTGATCTCTCTGCCATGAAAAGACTATCTCTTGATCATTTGGTGAATTCAGAATTATAAATGTTCTCAGTAGTGAATATAAACCTAATGTGCTTCTGTTAAAGGTTGTTTCTTCTGTCTTCTGGATGTTGTTTATTAAGGATTACCTAGTGTTGTATTCTTTGGGGGTTGTATTTGAATTGATGGTTGCTAAGCTGTTCACTGTATGTTTTAAAAAGGTTAACTTGAGTTCATAGAATAAACATTGTTTTGCTTTAAAAAATACTTTTCCATTTCTGCTGTCCCACACCTGTAGAGTGGGCCGTGTGCTCCCCACACCACAATCTATTAAAGTTGTGGGTCAGGTGAACTCCATGATACATTTTGGGGTTCTCTAAACCCTGACCCATAACACGAGGATGAGGACAAGAGCCTTTCAGGTGTGATTCAATTGTCTTCCTAGACATTTTAATCAAAATATACTTTATTCTAAGAACTTATTTAACATTTATATATCAACGAACAGCAAGAACCTTTATCAATTACAAACATAGATACCCCACAGCTATAGTAATCTATGTATAACACTTAATGAATTCCCCCCTAACTGTTCCAATTCAAAAACAAAATCCCGTAAACCAAAAAAACCCTTTCTCACTTGAATAAGACTGGCTTTGCCTGAGATTCTGACCCCATCTGACCAGCAGATTTAAACCCTTCCGGGAAGCAAACTGCATCTTTTCAGTTGCAAAAACAGCAGGTAGCGACAATCAATGTTTTTTTAAAAACTGGAACAGGTATTTTAAATGAAAATAGAAAGATAGGATAAAACAAGTCTGTTCTCTGTCTGGGTCTACAGCAGCCAAATGTGAAAGTGAAACTAAGAAAAAGTCAGAGCCACAGCCCAGCTCCACCCACAAAATGACATCACTGAAGCCATGTGATAAGCCAAAAACCTTTCCTAAAGGACACTGTCATGACAAATGGGAGATTAAAGATTGAGCAAACCCAGCCTCTTCCTCGAGAAAAGAGATGGCTGAGGGAGAGCCTAAAGGTAGGGGAGGCAGAAATTAGAGGGCATAGGTTTGAGGTGAGGGGGGGGGGAGATACAAAATGGTCCAGACAGTTAGACAGTTATATGGGTAAGATGGTTATAGAGAGACATGGACCAAATGTGGACAATTGGGACAATCGTAGTGGTTAAAAACTGCATTGCATGGACAAGTTCTGCCGAGGAGCCCATTTCCATGCTGTAAACCTCGATGACTCTACGAGGGGGTGACCTAGACAAGGTACTTAAAATGATGGAGGGGGTTGCAATAGGGTCAACAAGGAGTGTAAGTGAGAGTGTGTGTGTGTGTGTGAGTGTGTGTAGGAGAGTGTGTGAGAGAGTGTGTGTGAGAGAGTGTGTGTGTGTGTCTCATGTGAGAGTACCTTTAAGAAATGGATGTTTAAGCAATGTACCTTTAAGGAATGGAGCTGATCATATTACTGAAGTGATGTCACAGCGGGGGGAGCTGAGCTCACTTCCGCTTTTGGTTTCAGTTTTGCTGAGAGCAGCTTAAAAGTGCCTGGCTGTTTTGCCGTGAGCTGCTTAAAAGGAGAAAGACAGTTTGAGGCAGCAGCTTGAGAAGTTCTGCTTTGCTGCGAGCTGCTTGAAGGGAGAAAGCCAGTTTGAAAAAGCAGCTTGGGTGTGTCTGCGTGTTTCCAGAGAGCTGCAGGAAGAAAAGCAAGGTGCTGGAGCTGAAGTCAACCAAGCTGATATATCTCTGCCATTCTACAGAAAATATATATATTCTGTGACCTGGTGTGTTACTGTTCTGAAGGTTTGAAGCCTTTCGGATGTTTGAAGGAACCTTTTGAGGGATTATTTAGGGGTGTATTATGTTCGGGTTATCTTTGAAGTAAGGGGTGTTAAGAGATCCAATGTTTATTTAATCGGTTAATTTGAGTTCAGGGAATAAACATTGTTTTGTGTTAAAAACCACACGTCCATAATTGTAATATCACACCTAGGGAACAAGCCGTGTGCTTCAAAAGCACCAAATACATTAAAGGGGGAGGTTGGTTGAACTCCATGATACATCTTGGGGTTCAGAAAACGCCTCGCCCATAACAGTGTGAGAGTGTGTGTGGGAGAGTGTGTGTGAGAGTGTGTGTGTAAGAGTGTGTGTGTGAGTGTGTGTGTGTGTGTGAGAGTGTGTGTGAGAGTGTGTGTAACAGTGTGTGTGTAACAGTGTGTGTGTGTGAGAGTGTGTGTGTGTGAGATAGTGTGTGTGGGAGAGTGTGTGTGAAAGAGTGTGTGTGTGTGTGTGTGTGAGAGTGTGTGTGTAAGAGTGTGTGTGTAAGAGTGTGTGCGTGTGAGAGTGTGTGTGTGAGAGAGTGTGTGTGTGAGCGAATGTGTGAGAGAGTGTATGTGTGAGAGAGAGTGTGTGTGTGAGAATGTGTGAGAGAGTGTGTGTGTGTGCGAGAGAGAGTGTAAGAGAGAGTGTGCGTGAGAGAGTGTGTTTGAGCGAGTGTGTGTGAGCGAGTGTGTTTGAGTGAGTGTGTGAGAGAGTGTGTTTGAGTGAGTGTGTGTGAGAGAGTGTGTGTGAGAGTGTGAGAATGTGTGAGAGAGTATGTGTGTGTGCGAGAGAGAGTGTAAGAGAGACGGTGTGTGAGAGTGTTTGAGCGAGTGTGTGAGCGAGTGTGTGTGAGAGAGTGTGTGTGACAGTGTGAGAGTGTGTGTGAGAATGTGTGAGAGAGTGTGTGTGTGTGAGAGAGAGTGTGTGTGAGAGAGTGTGTGTGAGAGAGTGAGTGTGAGAGAGTGTGTGCGAGAGTGTGAGAATGTGTGAGAGAGTATGTGTGTGTGCGAGAGAGAGTGTAAGAGAGACGGTGTGTGAGAGTGTTTGAGCGAGTGTGTGAGCGAGTGTGTGTGAGAGAGTGTGTGAGAGAGTGTGAGAGTGTGTGTGTGTGAGAGAGAGTGTGTGTGAGAGAGAGTGTGTGTGAGAGAGTGTGTGTGAGAGAGTGTGTGTGAGAGAGTGAGTGTGAGCGAGTGTGTGTGCGAGAGTGTGTGTGTGAGAGTGTTTGAGCGAGTGTGTGTGAGCGAGTGTTTGAGTGAGTGTGTGTGAGAGTGTGTGTGAGCAAGTGTGTGCGTGCGAGAGTGTTATGTTATTCTCTAATTCTGAATAATGACTGTAGACTTACAGTTAACACAAACACTTTATTCAAAGGGTTCGTTCTGCTTCCAGAGCTCAACTAGATGTAAAACAGTCAAGAGGCATCACCAGTGAAACTCAGGTAAGCTGCCTATGCTGAGCTATCTCTGTCTGCTGCTGCTCACTAGCTCTGTGCTTCTCAAAGAGGCGGATCCTCCCTTGGGCTCGACCCTTTATACCGTCTCTGATGCTCCCTCTAGTGATGCTGTGGCTGTCACGTCTGTGCTGCAGTCCCTGGTGCATGTGCAGATGTATGTACAGATGAACAAATCACTACATCCCCCCCTTTTGACTTGATATGTTTTCGAGACTGGCTCAAGAAAACTGTACACAACAAGTGGTGAGAATAAGGAAAGCTGCACACTGCGAAAATGATAAAAGTAATACAGAAACAATTAACAGTGTTATAAGTCCATTGTGAGAAATGTTCATATTTGTCTTGTGGGTGTGTTGAAGTGTCGTTACAAATCTAGCCGGTCGGGTGCCTTACGGCTTCTGTTGGAGCGTCTTAACGGTGGTGGTGGGGATGACGGTTTGATGTCCTCAAGAGTACTGTCTGGCGTTGTGTGGTGAGGAACGTCCTGTGGACTAATGGACTTGGTCAAGACCAGTGTGGGAAACACCGGTGTTGTCAGCCGAAGCATTAACAGATCCCGGCGGTTACGGCGAAAGAGTACTCCCGCCGACGACTTGACAATGTCGGACCGCGGTGCCTCCTGCCTGATCACCGTGGCTGGCTCAGACCATCCGCCTTCTGGGTCCCTGATCCTGACGATGTCGCCCATGTTCAGTGGCTTGAGTGGGATCACATGTTGATCGTAGTATTGTTTTTGTTTGGACCGTAGTACCCGCATTTTGTCGAGTACCAGAGCGTTACCGGGGTCTCGGAATTGAATCGCCGGGAGGGTTGTCCGGATGTCCCTGCCGAAGAGCATCTGCGCTGGCGACAGTCTTGAGCTCAATGGGGTTGCTCGGTAGGACAACAGCGCTAGGTCGATGTCCGAGCGTGAATCTGTTGCCTTGCTAATAAGCTGTTTCACAATGTGGGCACCCTTTTCCACTTTCCCATTTGACTGTGGGTAGCACGGACTGGATGGTACATGCCGAAAGCTGGAGCGGCCGGAGAGCTCTTTCCATTCCCAGTTCGCGAAGCAGGGACCATTATCTGGCATCACCACACGCGGGATTCCATCTCGCGCGAATGTCTCCTGGCACGCCTTGGTGACAGATGACGACGTGAGATCATGGAGTTTCAGTACCTCCGGATAGTTTGAGTAATAGTCCACGATCAAGACGTAATCACGGCCTGTGGCATGAAATAGGTCAACGCCCACTTTTGTCCATGGCGCCATTGTGAGTTTGTGTTGCTGCAGTGGTTCTTTACACTGAGCGGGTTCATGTCTTTGGCAGGTGTCACATGTCATGACCATGGCCGTTATGTCTTGATTCATGCCGGGCCAGTACACAGCCCGTCGTGCTCGCCTTTTGCATTTCTCAATGCCTAGGTGGCCTTCATGAACCTTACGTAGCATCTCAGCGCGGAGTGTGGCCGGAATCACAATCTGGGCATTGCGTAGCAGGAGGGCGTCAACTTCAATCAGTTCTGACTTGACATTCTGAAATTGTGGACATTGTCCCCTCGTCCAGCCGCGCTGGAGTAGGTGCAGCACCCTCCGTAAGTTTGCGTCTTTCTGCGTCTCCTGTCCGATTAGGCAAAGCTTCTCATCCGAAGCAGGTAAATTCTCCATGCATAACTGTGTTTGGGCCTCGATTTCTCTGACGAGCTGGTGGTGAGCTGTCAGTGCCAATTGATCGGGACAGTGCGTCGGCAATGGCAAGGTCTCGTCCCGGGTTGTATACTAGGGTGAAATCACACCTTCGCAGCTTCATCATGATGCGCTGCAGACGAGGTGTCATGTCATTTCGATCCTTGTCTACGATATGGACCAACGGCCTGTGGTCGGTTTCCACTATGAACGAGGGCAGGCCGTACACATAGTCATGGAACTTCAGAATCCCAGTGAGGAGTCCGAGGCATTCTTTTTCGATCTGTGCATATCTGCACTCAGTTGCGGTCATGGCCCTGGACGCGTCTGCCACCGGGACCCAGTCAGACTGGTCGGCCTGTTGGAGGAGAACGGCGCCAATCCAGTCTTGGCTGGCGTCAGTGGTGGGTCTGGTTGCGTCAAAGAAAGCAAGGGTCGGTGCCCTCGTGAGTTGCTGTTTGAGATCCACCCATTCCTTTTGGTGACGTTGTGACCACTCGAACGCAGTGGCCTTTCGGAGGAGATTGCGTGAAGCTGCCGTCCGTGCGGACAGGTTTGGGATGAACCTGCCGAGGAAGTTGACGAAGCCCAGAAATCGTAGCACCGTCTTCGTGTCGTGTGGCGTCTTCATGGTCCATATTGCAGCGATTTTCGCCTCATCAGGGCTGACACCCTGAGATGATACGGTGTCACCCAAAAAGGTTAGAGACTCCTTCGCAAATGTGGATTTCGCCTGGTTCAGTTTCAAACCGTATTTGTGAATCCTCTGAAACACCTTCTTCAAACGACAGAGGTATTCTTCTTCAGTGGTGGACCACACGATGATGTCATCCACATAGACTCTGACACCCTCGATGCCCTCGGTCATTTGCTCCATTATCCTGTGGAAGATCTCTGACGCAGAGATAATGCCGAAGGGCATGCGATTGAAGCAGAAACGTCCGAATGGCGTGTTGAACGTACACAGTAATCTGCTCGAGTCATCGAGCCGTATCTGCCAAAACCCCTGCAAGCCGTCGAGCTTGGTGAAGATACCGGCATTCGCCATCTCAGACGTGATCTCTTCACGCTTGGGGATGGGGTAGTGTTCCCGGGTTCAGGTCCTTTTGGGTCCATGCATGTGCGAAGATCTCCAGAAGGTTTCTTAACACAGACAATGGAGCTAACCCAGTCAGTCGGCTGTGTGACTCGCGATATTACGCCTTGTGACTGCAGTCTGTTGAGTTCCACTTTGAACTTCTCCCGCAGTGGAGTTGGAACCCTCCTGGGCGGCTGAATGACGGGTTAGGCGTCTGTCTGCAGCATGATTTTGTACTGGCAGGGTAGGATGCCCGTGCCTTTGAATACGTCGGGGTATTCTTGTAGCATGCTGTGGATTTTAGCTTCCAGGCTTGATGGATCCTGGGTGTGCATGTAGATGCGTTGCACCAGCCGCAAGTCTTTGCAGGCGTGAGCGGCCTAACAGTGATGATTTATTGTCGTCTACAATCTCGAATCGTAGCTGCTTGCGTATCGTCTTGTTGTCCACCCGGAGATGGCACGATCCCTTTGAGGCGATCCGATTGCCGTTGTAGTCCTTCAGCCGACATGCAGCGGGTATTATTTCATGGTCTTCTGGAATCGAATGGAGATCCTTGCTCGTGGGGAGGTGAGCTGAGGCCCCAGTGTCAAGCTTGAAGACTAATGGAAAGTCGTTGACTTGCTCAGTCGCAGTCCACTCACTGCTGGAATCAATGCCGTTGACCGGGTGAGGCGTGGCCATTGTTGTGCCAGGTTCCTCAATTGTCTCGATCGTGTCCACGACAAGCGAGTTGTCACCAGCGAGGCTGTCCTCGTCCGAGGAACGCTGCTCATTGTTTTTTTTTGTGCCCCGATGAATCTATGCTTTCGACGTTGGCGTGTCCGCAGGGGGGACACATCATAACGCTGTCCCTCCACCCTCGCCCGTGCGCAGTCGGCCTTCCTTCCGTGTCGAATCTTCGGGAGAACTGCGCATGCGTGTGGCCTGCACCCAGGTTCGCGCCCGCCCGGGATTGCCGCTCGAGGAGCGCCTTCTGGAAGCCTGGGCCACCATTTTGACGGGCTCGACCTCGTGGCGAAGGCCTTGGTCCCGGTAAGTAAACTCCTCATATCCTTCTTTACTTTTTTCATAAGTGGAGCATCTTTGCATGGCCGTTTCCAGGGTTAGGTCTTTTCGTTTTAATAAGGATTTTCTAAGTCCCTCATCAGATATACCGTTGGCTATCGGGCCTCTGATGAGGGAGTCACGGAGGTTTTCAAGGTTGGCGGATTGAGCCAGTAATTTTAAATCAGTTACAAAACTGCTGAGAGATTCTCCCGGTTTTTGTAAACGCCTGGGAAACTTGAATCTTTCAAATCTCTCATTGACTTCAGATTGACATGGATTTCAAACGTTTTGATGATTATTTCCAGCTTGCCCTTGTCCTCCCCTTCCAGGTAGGTAAAGGAACTATATATTTCTAATACCTGCGGACCTGCCAGGGATAAGAGCAGGGCTATCTTCCTGGCATCAGACGCTGAGGTTCGATCCTTAGCTTCTAGATATATTTTGAACTGCTGTATAAAAAGTTTCCAATTGGAATGCATGGGCGGGATTCTCCGATATCGGCGCGATGTCCGCCGACTGGCGCGAATCAGTCCGGCATCGCGCCGCCCCAAAGGTGCGGAGGTCTCCGCATCTTGAGCGGCCGAGCCCTCACCTTGAGGGGCTAGGCCCGAGCCGGACTGTCTTCCGCCCCGCCAGCCGGCGGGAAAGGCCTTTGGTGCCCCGCCAGCTGGCGCGGAAATGACTTTGCCGGGCGGTGCGTGGTGGCGACCGTGGCGAAGGCGGAAAGAAAAGAGTGCCCCGGCGGCACAGGCCCGCCCGCGGATCGGTGGGCCCCGATCGCGGGCCAGGCCACCGCGGGGGCACCCCCCCCCCCCCCCCCCCGGGGCCAGATCGGCCCGATCCCCCCCCCCCCAGGACCCCGGAGCCCGCCCGCGCCGCCGGGTCCCGCCGTCCCAAAGGTGGTTCAATCCACGCCGGCCGCCGTGGATTGACAGCGGCGGGACTTCGGCCCATCGCGGGCCGGGGGGGGGAGGGGGCGCCAGCCGGCGCGGCGCGATTCCCGCCCCCCGCCGAATATCCGGTGCCGGAGAATTCGGCAACCGGCGGGGGCGGGATTCACGCCAGCCACCGGCGATTCTCCACCCGGCGGGGGGGGGGTCGGAGAATCCCGCCCCATATTACCAGTGGTCTTGAGCAGGCGTGGAGGTTGGATTGGGTCCATCGTGCCGATTGGTATCTGAAGGGTCCAAATGCTGCGAGGCCTTCCTTGGTCGAATGACTATATGTTATTCTCTAATTCTGAATAACGACTGTAGACTTACAGTTAACACAAACACTTTATTCAAAGGGTTTGTTCTGCTTCCAGAGCTCAACTAGATGTAAATCAGTCAAGAGGTATCACCAGTGAAACTCAGGTAAGCTGCCTATGCTGAGCTATCTCTGTCTGCTGCTGCTCACTAGCTCTGTGCTTCTCAAAGAGGCGGAGCCTGCCTTGGGCTCGGCCCTTTATACCGTCTCTGATGCTCCCTCTAGTGATGCTGTGGCTGTCACGTCTGTGCTGCAGTCCCTGGTGTGTGTGCAGATGTATGTACAGATGGACAGATCACTAGAAGTGTTTGGGAGCAAGTGAAAGTGTGAGAGAGTGTGTATTTGAGAGAGAGTGAGTCCCCGAGTGAGTGAGTGTGGGAGAGACTGTGTATGCAAGAGAGTTTGTGTGCGAGAGAGTTTGTGTGCATGAGAGTGTGTGCATGAGAGTGTGGTCGAGAGAGTATTTGTGCGACAGAGAGTGTGTGTGAGAGAGTGTGTGTGAGAGTGTGTGTGTGAGAGAGTGTGTGAGAGACAGTGTGTGTGAGAGACAGTGTGTGTGAGAGAGTGTGTGAGAGAGAGTGTGTGTGTGAGAGAGTGTGTGAGAGAGTATTTGTGCGACAGACAGTGTGTGTGAGAGAGAGTGTGTGTGAGACAGTGTGTGTGGGAGAGTGTGTGAGAGAGTGTGTGTGAGAGAGAGTGTGTGTGTGAGAGTGTGTGTGAGAGAGTGTGTGTGAGAGAGTGTGTGTGAGAGTGTGTGTGTGAGAGTGTGTGTGAGAGACAGTGTGTGTGAGAGAGTGTGTGAGAGTGTGTGTGTGAGAGAGTGTGTGAGAGAGTATTTGTGCGACAGACAGTGTGTGTGAGAGAGAGTGTGTGTGAGAGAGTGTGTGTGAGAGAGAATGTGTGTGAGAGAGTGTGTGTGAGAGAGTGTGTGAGAGAGTATTTGTGCGACAGACAGTGTGTGTGAGAGAGAGTGTGTGTGAGAGAGTGTGTGTGAGAGAGAGTGTGTGTGAGAGAGTGTGTGAGACTGTGTGGGAGAGAGAGAGAGTGTGTGAGAGAGAGTGTGTGAGTCGGTGTGTGTGTGTGTGTGCGAGAGAGAGTGTGTGAGAGAGTGTGTGAGAGAGTGTGTGTGAGAGAGTGTGTGTGAGACAGTGTGTGTGTGAGAGTGTGTGTGTGAGAGTGTGTGTGAGAGAGTGTGTGAGAGAGAGTGTGTGTGAGAGAGTGTGTGTGAGAGAGAGTGTGTGTGAGAGAGAGTGTGTGCGACAGAGAGTGTGTGTGTGAGAGTGTGTGTGTGAGTGTGTGTGAGAGAGAGTGTGTGAGAGAGTGTGTGAGAGAGTATTTGTGCAACAGACAGTGTGTGTGAGAGAGAGTGTGTGTGAGAGAGTGTGTGTGAGAGAGAGTGTGTGTGAGAGAGTGTGTGAGACAGTGTGTGGGAGAGAGAGAGAGTGTGTGAGAGAGAATGTGTGAGTCGGTGTGTGTGTGTGTGTGCGAGAGAGAGTGTGTGAGAGTGTGTGTGAGAGTGTGTGTGTGAGAGAGAGTGTGTGTGAGAGTGTGTGTGTGAGAGTGTGTGTGTGAGAGAGTGTGTGAGAGTGTGTGTGAGAGAGTGTGTGTGAGAGAGAGTGTGTGTGAGAGAGAGTGTGTGTGAGAGAGTGTATGTGAGAGAGAGTGTGTGTGAGAGTGTGTGTGTGAGAGAGTGTGTGAGAGTGTGTGTGAGAGAGTGTGTGTGTGAGAGAGAGTGTGTGTGAGAGAGAGTGTGTGTGAGAGAGAGTGTGTGAGAGAGAGTGTGTGTGAGAGTGTGTGTGTGAGAGAGTGTGTGAGAGTATTTGTGCGACAGACAGTGTGTGTGTGAGAGTGTGTGTGTGAGAGAGTGTGTGAGAGAGTGTGTGTGTGAGAGAGTGTGTGTGTGAGAGAGTGTGTGTGAGTGTGTGTGAGAGAGTGTCTGTCTGAGAGTGGGTGTGGGAGAGAGTGTGAGAGATTGACAGATACGGGGAGAGGGTGGGGATTGAGGGAGACGGGGAGAGGGTGGAGATTGAGGGATACGGGGACAGGGTGGGGATTGAGGGAGACGGGGAGAGGGTGGGGATTGAGGTATACGGGGAGGGTGGGGATTGAGGGATATGGAGAGAGGCTGGGGATTGAGGGAGACGGGGAGAGGGTGGGGATTGAGGGAGGCAGGGATAGGGTGGGGATTGAGGGAGACGGGGACAGGTTGGGGATTCAGGGAGACGGGGAGAGGGTGGGGATTGAGGGATACGGGGAGAGGGTGGGGATTCAGGGAGACGGGGAGAGGGTGGGGATTGAGGGATACGGGGAGAGGGTGGGGATTGAGGGAGACGGGGAGAGGGTGGGGATTGAGGGAGACGGGGAGAGGGTGGGATTGAGGGATATGGGGAGAGGGCGGGGATTGAGGGAGACGGGGAGAGGGTGGGGATTGAGGGATACGGGGAGAGGGTGGGGATTGAGGGAGACGGGGAGAAGGTGGGGATTGAGGGAGACAGTGAGAGGGTGGGGATTGAGGGATACGGGGAGAGGGTGGGATTGAGGGATACGGGGAGATCGTGGGGATTGAGGGAGACGGGGAGAGGGTGGGATTGAGGGATAAGGGGAGAAGGTGGGGATTGAGGGAGACGGGGAGAGGGTGGGGAATGGGGGAGACGGCGAGAGGGTGGGGATTGAGGGATACGGGGAGAAGGTGGGAATTGAGGGATATGGGGAGAGGGTGGGGATTGAGGGAGACGGGGAGAGGGTGGGATTGAGGGATACGGGGAGAGGGTGGGGATTGAGGGAGACGGAGAGAGGTTGGGGATTGGGGGAGATGGGGAGAGGGTGGGGATTGAGGGATACGGGGAGAGGGTGGGGATTGAGGGAGACGGGGAGAGGGTGGGGGTTGAGGGATACGGGGAGAGGGTGGGGATTGAGGGAGACGGGTAGAGGGTGGGGGTTGAGGGAGACGGGGAGAGGGTAGGGATTGAGGGAGATGGGTAGAGGGTGGGGGTTGAGGGAGACGGGGAGAGGGTAGGGATTGAGGGAGATGGGGAGAGGGTGGGGATTGAGGGAGACGGGGAGAGGGTGGGGATTGAGGCAGACGGGTAGAGGGTGGGGGTTGAGGGAGACGGGGAGAGGGTAGGGATTGAGGGAGATGGGGAGAGGGTGGGGATTGAGGGAGACGGGGAGAGGGTGGGGATTGAGGCAGACGGCGAGAGCGTGGGGATTCAGGGATACGGGGAGAGGGTGGGGATTGAGGGAGACGGGGAGAGGGTGGGGATTGAGGGATACGGGGAGAGGGTCGGATTGAGGGATATGAGGAGGGTGGAAATTGAGGGATACGGGGAGAGGGTGTGGATTGAGGGAGATGGGGAGAGGGTGGGATTGAGGGATACGGGGAGAGGGTGGGGATTGGGGGAGACGGGGAAAGGGTGGGAATTGAGGGATACAGAGAGAGGGTGAGGATTGAGGGAGACGGGGAGTGGGTGGGATTGAGGGATACGGGGAGAGGGTGGGGATTGAGGGAGACGGGGAGAGGGTGGGGATTGAGGGATACGGGTAGAGGGCGGGGATTGAGGGAGACGGGGAGAGGGTTCGGGATTTAGGGATACGGGGAGAGGGTGGGGATTGAGGGAGACGGGGAGAATGTGGGGATACAGGGAGACGGGTAGAGGGCGGGAATTGAGGGAGACGGGGAGAGGGTTCGGGATTTAGGGATACGGGGAGAGGGTTGGGATTGAGGGAGATGGGGAGAGGGTGGGCAATGGGGGAGACGGGGAGAGGGTGGGGATTGAGGGATACGGGGAGAGGGTGGGGATTGAGGGATACGGGGAGAGGGTGGGGATTGAGAGATACCGGGAGAGGGTGGCATTGAGGGATAAGGGGAGAAGGTGGGGATTGAAGGCGACGGGGAGAGGGTGGGGATTGAGGGATACGGGGAGAGGGTGGGAATTGAGGGATATGAGGAGGATGGAAATTGAGGGATACGGGGAGAGGGTGGGGATTGAGGGAGATGGGGAGAGGGTGGGATTGAGGGATACGGGGAGAGGGTGGGGATTCAGGGAGACGGGGAGAGGGTGGGATTGAGGGATATGGGGAGAGGGCGGGGATTGAGGGAGACGGGGAGAGGGTGGGGATTGAGGGATACGGGGAGAGGGTGGGGATTGAGGGAGACGGGGAGAAGGTGGGGATTGAGGGAGACAGTGAGAGGGTGGGGATTGAGGGATACGGGGAGAGGGTGGGATTGAGGGATACGGGGAGATCGTGGGGATTGAGGGAGACGGGGAGAGGGTGGGATTGAGGGATAAGGGGAGAAGGTGGGGATTGAGGGAGACGGGGAGAGGGTGGGGAATGGGGGAGACGGCGAGAGGGTGGGGATTGAGGGATACGGGGAGAAGGTGGGAATTGAGGGATATGGGGAGAGGGTGGGGATTGAGGGAGACGGGGAGAGGGTGGGATTGAGGGATACGGGGAGAGGGTGGGGATTGAGGGAGACGGAGAGAGGTTGGGGATTGGGGGAGATGGGGAGAGGGTGGGGATTGAGGGATACGGGGAGAGGGTGGGGATTGAGGGAGACGGGGAGAGGGTGGGGGTTGAGGGATACGGGGAGAGGGTGGGGATTGAGGGAGACGGGTAGAGGGTGGGGGTTGAGGGAGACGGGGAGAGGGTAGGGATTGAGGGAGATGGGTAGAGGGTGGGGGTTGAGGGAGACGGGGAGAGGGTAGGGATTGAGGGAGATGGGGAGAGGGTGGGGATTGAGGGAGACGGGGAGAGGGTGGGGATTGAGGCAGACGGGTAGAGGGTGGGGGTTGAGGGAGACGGGGAGAGGGTAGGGATTGAGGGAGATGGGGAGAGGGTGGGGATTGAGGGAGACGGGGAGAGGGTGGGGATTGAGGCAGACGGCGAGAGCGTGGGGATTCAGGGATACGGGGAGAGGGTGGGGATTGAGGGAGACGGGGAGAGGGTGGGGATTGAGGGATACGGGGAGAGGGTCGGATTGAGGGATATGAGGAGGGTGGAAATTGAGGGATACGGGGAGAGGGTGTGGATTGAGGGAGATGGGGAGAGGGTGGGATTGAGGGATACGGGGAGAGGGTGGGGATTGGGGGAGACGGGGAAAGGGTGGGAATTGAGGGATACAGAGAGAGGGTGAGGATTGAGGGAGACGGGGAGTGGGTGGGATTGAGGGATACGGGGAGAGGGTGGGGATTGAGGGAGACGGGGAGAGGGTGGGGATTGAGGGATACGGGTAGAGGGCGGGGATTGAGGGAGACGGGGAGAGGGTTCGGGATTTAGGGATACGGGGAGAGGGTGGGGATTGAGGGAGACGGGGAGAATGTGGGGATACAGGGAGACGGGTAGAGGGCGGGAATTGAGGGAGACGGGGAGAGGGTTCGGGATTTAGGGATACGGGGAGAGGGTTGGGATTGAGGGAGATGGGGAGAGGGTGGGCAATGGGGGAGACGGGGAGAGGGTGGGGATTGAGGGATACGGGGAGAGGGTGGGGATTGAGGGATACGGGGAGAGGGTGGGGATTGAGAGATACCGGGAGAGGGTGGCATTGAGGGATAAGGGGAGAAGGTGGGGATTGAAGGCGACGGGGAGAGGGTGGGGATTGAGGGATACGGGGAGAGGGTGGGAATTGAGGGATATGAGGAGGATGGAAATTGAGGGATACGGGGAGAGGGTGGGGATTGAGGGAGATGGGGAGAGGGTGGGATTGAGGGATACGGGGAGAGGGTGGGGATTCAGGGAGACGGGGAGAGGGAGGGGATTGAGGGAGACGGGGAGAGGGTTCGGGATTTAGGGATACGGGGAGAGGGTGGGGATTGAGGGAGACGGGGAGAGGGTGGGGATTCAGGGAGACGGGTAGAGGGCGGGAATTGAGGGAGACGGGGAGAGGGTTCGGGATTTAGGGATACGGGGAGAGGGTTGGGATTGAGGGAGATGGGGAGAGGGTGGGGAATGGGGGAGACGGGGAGAGGGTGGGGATTGATGGATACGGGGAGAGGGTGGGGATTGAGGGATACGGGGAGAGGGTGGGGATTGAGGGATACCGGGAGAGGGTGGCATTGAGGGATAAGGGGAGAAGGTGGGGATTGAGGGAGACGGGGAGAGGGTTCGGGATTTAGGGATAAGGGGAGAGGGTGGGGATTGAGGGAGATGGGGAGAGGGTGGGGAATGGGGGAGACGGGGAGAGGGTGGGGATTGAGGGATACGGGGAGAGGGTGGGGATTGAGGGATACCGGGAGAGGGTGGGGATTGAGGGAGACGGGGAGAGGGTGGGGATTGAGGGAGATGGGGAGAGGGTGGGGATTGAGGGATACGGGGAGAGGGTGGGGATTGAGGGAGACGGGCAGAGGGTGGGGATTGAGGGAGATGGGGAGAGGGTGGGGATTGAGGGATACGGGGAGAGGGTGGGGATTGAGGGAGACGGGCAGAGGGTGGGGACTGAGGGATACGGGGAGGGTGGGGATTGAGGGATACGGGGAGAGGGTGGGGATTGAGGGATATGGGGAGAGGGTGGGGATTGAGGGATACGGGGAGAGGGTGTGGATTGAGGGATACTGGGAGAGGGTGGGGGTTGAGGGATACGGGGAGAGGGTGGGGATTGAGGGAGACGGGGAGAGGTTGGGGATTGAGGGATACGGGGAGAGGGTGGGGATTGGGGGAGACGGGGAGAGGGTGGGGATTGAGGGATACGAGGAGAGGGTGGGGGTTGAGGGATACGGGGAGAGGGTGGGGATTGAGGCAGACGGGGAGAAGGAATTGAGGGATAAGGGGAGAAGGTGGGGATTGAGGGAGACGGGGAGAGGGTGGGGATTGAGGGATACGTGGAGAGGGTGGGGATTGAGGGATACGGGGAGGAGGTGGGAATTGAGGGATATGGGGAGTGGGTGGGGATTGAGGGAGACTGGGAGAGGGTGGGGATTGGGGGAGTCGGGGAGAGGATGGGTATTGAGGGAGACGGGTGGAGGGTGGGGATTGAGGGAGACGGGGAGAGGGTGGGGATTGAGGGAGACGGGGAGAGGGTGGGGATAGAGGGAGACGGGGAGAGGGCGGGGATTGAGGGATAAGGGGAGAAGGTGGGGATTGAGGGAGACTGGGAGAGGGTGGGGATTGAAGGATACGGGGAGAGGGTGGGATTGAGGGATAAGGGGAGAAGGTGGGGATTGAGGGAGACGGGGAGAGGGTGGGGATTGGGGTAGACGGGGAGAGGTTGGGGATTGAGGGATACGGGGAGAGAGTGGGGATTGAGCGAGACGGGGAGAGGGTGGGGATTGGGGGAGACGGGGAGAGGGTAGGGACTGATGGAGACGGGGAGAGGGTGGGGATTGAGGGATAAGGGGAGAAGGTGGGGATTGATGGAGACTGGGAGAGGGTGGGGATTGAGGGATACGGGGAGAGGGTAGGGATTTAGGGAGACGGGGAGAGGGTGGGGATTGAGGGATACGGGGAGAGGGTGGGATTGAGGGATAAGGGGAGAAGGTGGGGATTGAGGGAGACGGGGAGAGGGTGGGGATTGAGGGAGACGGGGAGAGGGTGGGGATTGAGGGATAAGGGGAGAAGGTGGGGATTGAGGGAGACGGGGAGAGGGTGGGGATTGAGGGATAAGGGGAGAGATAGGGATTGAGGGAGACGGGGAGAGGGTGGGGATTGAGGGATACGGGGAGAGGGTGGGATTGAGGGATAAGGGGAGAAGGTGGGGATTGAGGGAGACGGGGAGAGGGTGCGGATTGAGAGATACGGGGAGAGGGTGGAGATTGAGGGATACGAGGAGAGGGTGGGGGTTGAGGGATACGGGGAGAGGGTGGGGATTGAGGGAGACGCGGAGAAGGAATTGAGGGAGACGGGGAGAGGGGATTGAGGGATGTGGGGAGAGGATGGGGAGTGAGAGAGAAGGGGAGGGGGGGATTGAGGGAGACGGGGAGAAGGTGGGAATTGAGGGATATGGGGAGAGGGTGGGGATTGAGGGATACTGGGAGAGGGTGGGGATTGAGGGAGACGGGGAGAGGGTGGGATTGAGGGATATGGGGAGAGGGTGGGGATTGAGGGAGACTGGGAGAGGGTGGGGATTGGGGGAGACGGGGAGAGGGTTGGGATTGATGTAGACGGGGAGAGGGTGGGGATTGAGGGATACGGGGAAAGGGTGGGGATTGAGGGAGACGGGGAGAGGGTGGGGATTGGGGGAGACGGGGAGAGGGTGGTGATTGAGGGAGACTGGGAGAGTGTGGGGATTGAGGGAGACTGGGAGAGGGAGGTGATTGAGGGATACGGGGTGAGGGTGGGGATTGAGGGAGACGGGGAGAGGGTGGGATTCAGGGAGACGGGGAGAGGGTGGGGATTGAGGGAGACGGGGAGAGGGTGGGATTGAGGGATAAGGGGAGAAGGTGGAGATTGAGGGAGACGGGGAGAGGGTGGGGATTTTGGGAGACGGGGAGAGGGTGGGGATTGAGGGATACGGGGAGAGGGTGGGGATTGAGGGATACGGGGAGAGGGTGGGATTGAGGGATAAGGGGAGAAGGTGGGGATTGAGGGAGACGGGGAGAGGGTGGGGATTGAGGGATACGGGGAGAGGGTGGGAATTGAGGGATACTGGGAGAGGGTGGGGATTGAGGGAGACGGGGAGAGGGTGGGATTGAGGGATATGGGGAAAGGGTGGGGATTGAGGGAGACTGGGAGAGGGTGGGGATTGGGGGAGACGGGGAGAGGGTTGGGATTGATGGAGACGGGGAGAGGGTGGGGATTGATGGAGACGGGGAGAGGGTGGGGATTGAGGGATACGGGGAAAGGGTGGGGATTGAGGGAGACGGGGAGAGGGTGGGGATTGGGGGAGACGGGGAGAGGGTGGTGATTGAGGGAGACTGGGAGAGTGTGGGGATTGAGGGAGACGGGGAGAGGGAGCTGATTGAGGGATACGGGGTGAGGGTGGGGATTGAGGGAGACGGGGAGAGGGTGGGATTGAGGGATACGGGGAGAGGGTGGGGATTGATGGATACGGGGAGAGGGTGGGGATTGAGGGATACAGGGAGAGGGTGGGATTGAGGGATAAGGGGAGAAGGTGGGGATTGAGGGATAAGGGGAGAAGGTGGGGATTGAGGGATACGGGGAGAGGGTGGGATTGAGGGATAAGGGGAGAAGGTGGGGATTGAGGGAGACGGGGAGAGGGTGCGGATTGAGAGATACGGGGAGAGGGTGGAGATTGAGGGATACGAGGAGAGGGTGGGGGTTGAGGGATACGGGGAGAGGGTGGGGATTGAGGGAGACGCGGAGAAGGAATTGAGGGAGACGGGGAGAGGGGATTGAGGGATGTGGGGAGAGGATGGGGAGTGAGAGAGAAGGGGAGGGGGGGATTGAGGGAGACGGGGAGAAGGTGGGAATTGAGGGATATGGGGAGAGGGTGGGGATTGAGGGATACTGGGAGAGGGTGGGGATTGAGGGAGACGGGGAGAGGGTGGGATTGAGGGATATGGGGAGAGGGTGGGGATTGAGGGAGACTGGGAGAGGGTGGGGATTGGGGGAGACGGGGAGAGGGTTGGGATTGATGTAGACGGGGAGAGGGTGGGGATTGAGGGATACGGGGAAAGGGTGGGGATTGAGGGAGACGGGGAGAGGGTGGGGATTGGGGGAGACGGGGAGAGGGTGGTGATTGAGGGAGACTGGGAGAGTGTGGGGATTGAGGGAGACTGGGAGAGGGAGGTGATTGAGGGATACGGGGTGAGGGTGGGGATTGAGGGAGACGGGGAGAGGGTGGGATTCAGGGAGACGGGGAGAGGGTGGGGATTGAGGGAGACGGGGAGAGGGTGGGATTGAGGGATAAGGGGAGAAGGTGGAGATTGAGGGAGACGGGGAGAGGGTGGGGATTTTGGGAGACGGGGAGAGGGTGGGGATTGAGGGATACGGGGAGAGGGTGGGGATTGAGGGATACGGGGAGAGGGTGGGATTGAGGGATAAGGGGAGAAGGTGGGGATTGAGGGAGACGGGGAGAGGGTGGGGATTGAGGGATACGGGGAGAGGGTGGGAATTGAGGGATACTGGGAGAGGGTGGGGATTGAGGGAGACGGGGAGAGGGTGGGATTGAGGGATATGGGGAAAGGGTGGGGATTGAGGGAGACTGGGAGAGGGTGGGGATTGGGGGAGACGGGGAGAGGGTTGGGATTGATGGAGACGGGGAGAGGGTGGGGATTGATGGAGACGGGGAGAGGGTGGGGATTGAGGGATACGGGGAAAGGGTGGGGATTGAGGGAGACGGGGAGAGGGTGGGGATTGGGGGAGACGGGGAGAGGGTGGTGATTGAGGGAGACTGGGAGAGTGTGGGGATTGAGGGAGACGGGGAGAGGGAGCTGATTGAGGGATACGGGGTGAGGGTGGGGATTGAGGGAGACGGGGAGAGGGTGGGATTGAGGGATACGGGGAGAGGGTGGGGATTGATGGATACGGGGAGAGGGTGGGGATTGAGGGATACAGGGAGAGGGTGGGATTGAGGGATAAGGGGAGAAGGTGGGGATTGAGGGATAAGGGGAGAAGGTGGGGATTGAGGGAGACGGGGAGAGGGTTCGGGATTTAGGGATAAGGGGAGAGGGTGGGGATTGAGGGAGATGGGGAGAGGGTGGGGAATGGGGGAGACGGGGAGAGGGTGGGGATTGAGGGATACGGGGAGAGGGTGGGGATTGAGGGATACCGGGAGAGGGTGGCATTGAGGGATAAGGGGAGAAGGTGGGGATTGAGGGAGACGGGGAGAGGGTGGGGATTGAGGGAGACGGGGAGAGGGTGGGGATTGAGGGATAAGGGGAGTGGGTGGGGATTGAGGGATACGGGGAGAGGGTGGGGATTGAGGGAGACGGGCAGAGGGTGGGGATTGAGGGAGATGGGGAGAGGGTGGGGATTGAGGGATACGGGGAGAGGGTGGGGATTGAGGGAGACGGGCAGAGGGTGGGGACTGAGGGATACGGGGAGGGTGGGGATTGAGGGATACGGGGAGAGGGTGGGGATTGAGGGATATGGGGAGAGGGTGGGGATTGAGGGATACGGGGAGAGGGTGTGGATTGAGGGATACTGGGAGAGGGTGGGGGTTGAGGGATACGGGGAGAGGGTGGGGATTGAGGGAGACGGGGAGAGGTTGGGGATTGAGGGATACGGGGAGAGGGTGGGGATTGGGGGAGACGGGGAGAGGGTGGGGATTGAGGGATACGAGGAGAGGGTGGGGGTTGAGGGATACGGGGAGAGGGTGGGGATTGAGGCAGACGGGGAGAAGGAATTGAGGGATAAGGGGAGAAGGTGGGGATTGAGGGAGACGGGGAGAGGGTGGGGATTGAGGGATACGTGGAGAGGGTGGGGATTGAGGGATACGGGGAGGAGGTGGGAATTGAGGGATATGGGGAGAGGGTGGGGATTGAGGGAGACTGGGAGAGGGTGGGGATTGGGGGAGTCGGGGAGAGGATGGGTATTGAGGGAGACGGGTGGAGGGTGGGGATTGAGGGAGACGGGGAGAGGGTGGGGATTGAGGGAGACGGGGAGAGGGTGGGGATAGAGGGAGACGGGGAGAGGGCGGGGATTGAGGGATAAGGGGAGAAGGTGGGGATTGAGGGAGACTGGGAGAGGGTGGGGATTGAAGGATACGGGGAGAGGGTGGGATTGAGGGATAAGGGGAGAAGGTGGGGATTGAGGGAGACGGGGAGAGGGTGGGGATTGGGGTAGACGGGGAGAGGTTGGGGATTGAGGGATACGGGGAGAGAGTGGGGATTGAGCGAGACGGGGAGAGGGTGGGGATTGGGGGAGACGGGGAGAGGGTAGGGACTGATGGAGACGGGGAGAGGGTGGGGATTGAGGGATAAGGGGAGAAGGTGGGGATTGATGGAGACTGGGAGAGGGTGGGGATTGAGGGATACGGGGAGAGGGTAGGGATTTAGGGAGACGGGGAGAGGGTGGGGATTGAGGGATACGGGGAGAGGGTGGGATTGAGGGATAAGGGGAGAAGGTGGGGATTGAGGGAGACGGGGAGAGGGTGGGGATTGAGGGAGACGGGGAGAGGGTGGGGATTGAGGGATAAGGGGAGAAGGTGGGGATTGAGGGAGACGGGGAGAGGGTGGGGATTGAGGGATAAGGGGAGAGATAGGGATTGAGGGAGACGGGGAGAGGGTGGGGATTGAGGGATACGGGGAGAGGGTGGGATTGAGGGATAAGGGGAGAAGGTGGGGATTGAGGGAGACGGGGAGAGGGTGCGGATTGAGAGATACGGGGAGAGGGTGGAGATTGAGGGATACGAGGAGAGGGTGGGGGTTGAGGGATACGGGGAGAGGGTGGGGATTGAGGGAGACGCGGAGAAGGAATTGAGGGAGACGGGGAGAGGGGATTGAGGGATGTGGGGAGAGGATGGGGAGTGAGAGAGAAGGGGAGGGGGGGATTGAGGGAGACGGGGAGAAGGTGGGAATTGAGGGATATGGGGAGAGGGTGGGGATTGAGGGATACTGGGAGAGGGTGGGGATTGAGGGAGACGGGGAGAGGGTGGGATTGAGGGATATGGGGAGAGGTTGGGGATTGAGGGAGACTGGGAGAGGGTGGGGATTGGGGGAGACGGGGAGAGGGTTGGGATTGATGTAGACGGGGAGAGGGTGGGGATTGAGGGATACGGGGAAAGGGTGGGGATTGAGGGAGACGGGGAGAGGGTGGGGATTGGGGGAGACGGGGAGAGGGTTGGGATTGATGGAGACGGGGAGAGGGTGGGGATTGATGGAGACGGGGAGAGGGTGGGGATTGAGGGAGACGGGGAGAGGGTGGGGATTGGGGGAGACGGGGAGAGGGTGGTGATTGAGGGAGACTGGGAGAGTGTGGGGATTGAGGGAGACGGGGAGAGGGAGCTGATTGAGGGATACGGGGTGAGGGTGGGGATTGAGGGAGACGGGGAGAGGGTGGGATTGAGGGATAAGGGGAGAAGGTGGAGATTGAGGGAGACGGGGAGAGGGTGGGGATTGAGGGAGACGGGGAGAGGGTGGGGATTGATGGATACGGGGAGAGGGTGGGGATTGAGGGATACAGGGAGAGGGTGGGATTGAGGGATAAGGGGAGAAGGTGGGGATTGAGGGAGACGGGGAGAGGGTGGGGATTGAGGGATATGGGGAGAGGGTGGGGATTAAGGGAGACGGGGAGAGGGTGGGGATTGAGCGATATGGGGAGAGGGTGGGGATTGAGGGAGAAGGGGAGAGGTTGGTGATTGAGGGAGACGGGGAGAGGGTGGTGATTGAGGGATACGGGGAGAAGGTGGGAATTGAGGGATATGGGGAGGGGGTGGGGATTGAGGGATACGGGGAGTGGGTGGGGATTGAGGGAGACGGGGAGATGGTGGGGATTGGGGGAGACGGGGAGAGGGTGGGGATTGAGGGATACGAGGAGACGGTGGGGGTTGAGGGATACGGGGAGAGGGTGGGGATTGAGGCAGACGGGGAGAAGGAATTGAGGGATAAGGGGAGAAGGTGGGGATTGAGGGAGATGGGGAGAGGGTGGGGATTGAGGGAGAAGGGGAGAGGTTGGTGATTGAGGGAGACGGGGAGAGGGTGGGGATTGGGGGAGACGGGGAGAGGGTGGGGATTGAGGGATACGAGGAGACGGTGGGGGTTGAGGGATACGGGGAGAGGGTGGGGATTGAGGCAGACGGGGAGAAGGAATTGAGGGATAAGGGGAGAAGGTGGGGATTGAGGGAGATGGGGAGAGGGTGGGGATTGAGGGATACGGGGAGAGGGTGGGGATTGAGGGATACGGGGAGAAGGTGGGAATTGAGGGTTATGGGGAGAGGGTGGGGATTGAGGGAGACTGGGAGAGGGTGGGGATTGGGGGAGACGGGGAGAGGGTGGGTATTGAGGGAGACGGGGAGGGGGCGGGTATTGAGGGAGACGGGTAGTGGTGGGGATTGAGGGAGACGGGGAGAGGGTGGGGATTGAGGGATACGGGGAGAGGGTGGGGATAGAGGGAGACGGGGAGAGGGTGGGGATTGAGGGATAAGGGGAGAAGGTGGGGATTGAGGGAGACTGGGAGAGGGTGGGGATTGAGGGATACGGGGAGAGGGTGGGGATTTAGGGAGACGGGGAGAGGGTGGGGATTGAGGGATACGGGGAGAGGGTGGGATTGAGGGATAAGGGGAG
Organism: Scyliorhinus torazame; assembly: GCF_047496885.1. Taxonomy (NCBI): domain Eukaryota; kingdom Metazoa; phylum Chordata; class Chondrichthyes; order Carcharhiniformes; family Scyliorhinidae; genus Scyliorhinus; species Scyliorhinus torazame. The sequence goes on from NC_092728.1 coordinate 18,788,719, forward strand.
AAGGTGGGGATTGAGGGAGACGGGGAGAGGGTGTGGATTGGGGTAGACGGGGAGAGGATGGGGATTGAGGGATACGGGGAGAGGGTGGGGATTGAGCAAGACGGGGAGAGGGTGGGGATTGGGGGAGACGGGGAGAGGGTGGGGATTGAGAGAGACGGGGAGAGGGTGGAGATTAAGGGAGACGGGGAGAGGTTGGGGATTGAGGGATAAAGGGAGAAGGTGGGGATTGAGGGAGATTGGGAGAGGGTGGGGATTGGGGGATACGGGGAGAGGGTGGGGATTTAGGGAGACGGGGAGAGGGTGGGGATTGAGGGATACGGGGAGAGTGTGGGATTGAGGGATAAGGGGAGATGGTGGGGATTGAGGGAGACGGGGAGAGGGTGGGGATTGAGGGAGACGGGGAGAGGGTGGGGATTGAGGGATAAGGGGAGAAGGTGGGGATTGAGGGAGACGGGGAGAGGGTGAGGATTGAGGGATACGGGGAGAGATAGGGATTGAGGGAGACGGGGAGAGGGTGGGGATTGAGGGATACGGGGAGAGGGTGGGATTGAGGGATAAGGGGAGAAGGTGGGGATTGAGGGAGACGGGGAGAGGGTGCGGATTGAGATATACGGGGAGAGGGTGGAGATTGAGGGATACGAGGAGAGGGTGGGGGTTGAGGGATACGGGGAGAGGGTGGGGATTGAGGGAGACGGGGAGAAGGAATTGAGGGAGACGGGGAGAGGAGATTGAGGGATGTGGGGAGAGGGTGAGAATTGAGGGATACTGGGAGAGGGTGGGGATTGAGGGAGACGGGGAGAGGGTGGGATTGAGGGATATGGGGAGAGGGTGGGGATTGAGGGAGACTGGGAGATGGTGGGGATTGGGGGAGACGGGGAGAGGGTGGGGATTGAGGGAGACGGGGAGAGTGCGGGGATTGATGGAGACGGGAAGAGGGTGGGGATTGAGGGATACGGGGTGAGGGTGGGGATTGAGGGAGACGGGGAGAGGGTGGGATTGAGGGAGACGGGAGAGGGTGGGGATTGAGTGAGACGGGGAGAGGGTGGGATTGAGGGATAAGGGGAGAAGGTGGAGATTGAGGGAGACGGGGAGAGGGTGGGGATTGAGGGATACGGGGAGAGGGTCGGGATTTAGGGAGACGGGGAGAGGGTGGGGATTGAGGGATACCGTGAGAGGGTGGGATTGAGGGATAAGGGGAGAAGGTGGGGATTGAGGGAGACGGGGAGAGGGTGTGGATTGGGGTAGACGGGGAGAGGGTGGGGATTAAGGGATACGGGGAGAGGGTGGGGATTGAGCGAGACGGGGAGAGGGTGGGGATTGGGGGAGACGGGGAGAGGGTGGGGATTGAGAGAGACGGGGAGAGGGTGGGGATTGAGGGTGACGGGGAGAGGGTGGGGATTGAGGGATAAGGGGAGAAGGTGGGGATTGAGGGAGATTGGGAGAGGGAGGGGATTGAGGGATACGGGGAGAGGGTGGGGATTTAGGGAGACGGGGAGAGGGAGGGGATTGAGGGATACGGGGAGAGGGTGGGGATTTAGGGAGACGGGGAGAGGGTGGGGATTGAGGGATACGGGGAGAGGGTGGGATTGAGGGATAAGGGGAGAAGGTGGGGATTGAGGGAGACGGGGAGAGGGTGCGGATTGAGGGATAAGGGGAGAAGGTGTGGATTGAGGGAGACGGGGAGAGGGTGGGATTGAGGGAGACGGGGAGAGGGTGGAGATTGAGGGATACGAGGAGAGGGTGGGGATTGAGGGAGACGGGGAGAAGGAATTGAGGGAGACGGGGAGAGGAGATTGAGGGATGTGGGGAGAGGATGGGGAGTGAGAGAGATGGGGAGAGGGGGGGATTGAGGGATAAGGGAAGAAGGTGGGGATTGAGGGAGACGGGGAGAGGGTGTGGATTGGGGTAGACGGGGAGAGGGTGTGGATTGGGGTAGACGGGGAGAGGATGGGGATTGAGGGATACGGGGAGAGGGTGGGGATTGAGCGAGACGGGGAGAGGGTGGGGATTGGGGGAGACGGGGAGAGGGTGGGGATTGAGAGAGACGGGGAGAGGGTGGGGATTAAGGGAGACGGGGAGAGGGTGGGGATTGAGGGATAAGGGGAGAAGGTGGGGATTGAGGGAGATTGGGAGAGGGTGGGGATTGAGGGATACGGGGAGAGGGTGGGGATTTAGGGAGACGGGGAGAGGGTGGGGATTGAGGGATACGGGGAGAGTGTGGGATTGAGGGATAAGGGGAGATGGTGGGGATTGAGGGAGACGGGGAGAGGGTGGGGATTGAGGGAGACGGGGAGAGGGTGGGGATTGAGGGATAAGGGGAGAAGGTGGGGATTGAGGGAGACGGGGAGAGGGTGAGGATTGAGGGATACGGGGAGAGATAGGGATTGAGGGAGACGGGGAGAGGGTGGGGATTGAGGGATACGGGGAGAGGGTGGGATTGAGGGATAAGGGGAGAAGGTGGGGATTGAGGGAGACGGGGAGAGGGTGCGGATTGAGATATACGGGGAGAGGGTGGAGATTGAGGGATACGAGGAGAGGGTGGGGATTGAGGGAGACGGGGAGAAGGAATTGAGGGAGGCGGGGAGAGGAGATTGAGGGATGTGGGGAGAGGGTGAGAATTGAGGGATACTGGGAGAGGGTGGGGATTGAGGGAGACGGGGAGAGGGTGGGATTGAGGGATATGGAGAGAGGGTGGGGATTGAGGGAGACTGGGAGATGGTGGGGATTGGGGGAGACGGGGAGAGGGTGGGGATTGAGGGAGACGGGGAGAGGGCGGGGATTGATGGAGACGGGAAGAGGGTGGGGATTGAGGGATACGGGGTGAGGGTGGGGATTGAGGGAGACGGGGAGAGGGTGGGATTGAGGGAGACGGGGAGAGGGTGGGGATTGAGTGAGACGGGGAGAGGGTGGGGATTGAGGGATAAGGGGAGAAGGTGGAGATTGAGGGAGACGGGGAGAGGGTGGGGATTGAGGGATACGAGGAGAGGGTCGGGATTTAGGGAGACGGGGAGAGGGTGGGGATTGAGATATACGGGGAGAGGGTGGAGATTGAGGGATACGAGGAGAGGGTGGGGATTGAGGGAGACGGGGAGAAGGAATTGAGGGAGGCGGGGAGAGGAGATTGAGGGATGTGGGGAGAGGGTGAGAATTGAGGGATACTGGGAGAGGGTGGGGATTGAGGGAGACGGGGAGAGGGTGGGATTGAGGGATATGGAGAGAGGGTGGGGATTGAGGGAGACTGGGAGATGGTGGGGATTGGGGGAGACGGGGAGAGGGTGGGGATTGAGGGAGACGGGGAGAGGGCGGGGATTAATGGAGACGGGAAGAGGGTGGGGATTGAGGGATACGGGGTGAGGGTGGGGATTGAGGGAGACGGGGAGAGGGTGGGATTGAGGGAGACGGGGAGAGGGTGGGGATTGAGTGAGACGGGGAGAGGGTGGGGATTGAGGGATAAGGGGAGAAGGTGGAGATTGAGGGAGACGGGGAGAGGGTGGGGATTGAGGGATACGGGGAGAGGGTCGGGATTTAGGGAGACGGGGAGAGGGTGGGGATTGAGGGATACGGGGAGAGGGTGGGATTGAGGGATAAGGGGAGAAGGTGGGGATTGAGGGACACGGGGAGAGGGTGTGGATTGGGGTAGACGGGGAGAGGGTGGGGATTAAGGGATACGGGGAGAGGGTGGGGATTGAGCGAGACGGGGAGAGGGTGGGGATTGGGGGAGACGGGGAGAGGGTGGGGATTGAGAGAGACGGGGAGAGGGTGGGCATTGAGGGAGACGGGGAGAGGGTGGGGATTGAGCGATAAGGGCAGAAGGTGGGGATTGAGGGAGATTGGGAGAGGGAGGGGATTGAGGGATACGGGGAGAGGGTGGGGATTTAGGGAGACGGGGAGAGGGTGGGGATTGAGGGAGACGGGGAGAGGGTGGGGATTGAGGGATAAGGGGAGAAGGTGGGGATTGAGGGAGACGGGGGGAGAGTGGGGATTGAGGGAGACGGGGAGAGGGTGGGGATTGAGGGATACGGGGAGAGATAGGGATTGAGGGAGACGGGGAGAGGGTGGGGATTGAGGGATACGGTGAGAGGGTGTGATTGAGGGATAAGGGGAGAAGGTGGGGATTGAGAGATACGGGGAGAGGGTGGAGATTGAGGGATACGAGGAGAGGGTGGAGGTTGAGGGATACGGGGAGAGGGTGGGGATTGAGGGAGACGCGGAGAAGGAATTGAGGGAGACGGGGAGAGGGGATTGAGGGATGTGGGGAGAGGATGGGGAGTGAGAGAGAAGGGGAGGGGGGATTGAGGGAGACGGGGAGAAGGTGGGAATTGAGGGATATGGGGAGAGGGTGGGAATTGAGGGATACTGGGAGAGGGTGGGGATTGAGGGAGACGGGGAGAGGGTGGGATTGAGGGATACGGGGAGAGGGTGGGGATTGAGGGAGACTGGGAGAGGGTGTTGATTGGGGGAGACGGGGAGAGGGTTGGGATTGATGGAGACGGGGAGAGTGTGGGGATTGAGGGATACGGGGAAAGGGTGGGGATTGAGGGAGACGGGGAGAGGGTGGGGATTGGGGGAGACGGGGAGAGGGAGGTGATTGAGGGATACGGGGTGAGGGTGGGGATTGAGGGAGACGGGGAGAGGGTGGGATTGAGGGAGACGGGGAGAGGGTGGGGATTGAGGGAGACGGGGAGAGGGTGGGATTGAGGGATAAGGGGAGAAGGTGGAGATTGAGGGAGACGGGGAGAGGGTGGGGATTGAGGTAGACGGGGAGAGGGTGGGGATTGAGGGATACGGGGAGAGGGTGGGGATTGAGGGATACGGGGAGAGGGTGGGATTGAGGGATAAAGGGAGAACGTGGGGATTGAGGGAGACGGGGAGAGGGTGGGGATTGAGGGATACGGGGAGAGGGTGGGAATTGAGGGATACTGGGAGAGGGTGGGGATTGAGGGAGACGGGGAGAGGGTGGGATTGAGGGATATGGGGAGAGGGTGGGGATTGAGGGAGACTGGGAGAGGGTGGGAATTGGGGGAGACGGGGAGAGGGTTGGGATTGATGGAGACGGGGAGAGGGTGGGGATTGAGGGATACGGGGAAAGGGTGGGGATTGAGGGAGACGGTGAGGCGGTGGGGATTGGGGGAGACGGGGAGAGGGTGGTGATTGAGGGAGACTGGGAGAGGGTGGGGAATGAGGGAGACGGGGAGAGGGAGGTGATTGAGGGATACGGGCTGAGGGTGGGGATTGAGGGAGACGGGGAGAGGGTGGGATTGAGGGAGACGGGGAGAGGGTGGGGATTGAGGGAGACGGGGAGAGGGTGGGATTGAGGAATAAGGGGAGAAGGTGGAGTTTGAGGGAGACGGGGAGAGGGTGGGGATTGAGGGAGACGGGGAGAGGGTGGGGATTGAGGGATACGGGGAGAGGGTGGGATTGAGGGATAAGGGGAGAAGGTGGGGATTGAGGGAGACGGGGAGAGGGTGGGGATTGAGGGATACGGGGAGAGGGTGGGGATTAAGGGAGACGGGGAGAGGGTGGGGATTGAGGGAGACGGGGAGAGGGTGGGGATTGAGGGAGACGGGGAGAGGGTGGGGATTGAGGGAGAAGAGGAGAGGTTGGTGATTGAGGGAGACGGGGAGAGGGTGGGGTTTGAGGGAGACGGGGAGAGGATGGGGATTGAGGGATACGGGGAGAAGGTGGGAATTGAGGGATATGGGGAGGGGGTGGGGATTGAGGGATACGGGGAGTGGGTGGGGATTGAGGGAGACGGGAAGATGGTGGGGATTGAGGGATACGGGGAGAGGGTGGGGATAGGGGGAGACGGGGAGAGGGTGGGGATTGAGGGATACGAGGAGAGGGTGGGGGTTGAGGGATACGTGGAGAGGTTGGGGATTGAGGCAGACGGGGAGAAGGAATTAAGGGATAAGGGGAGAAGGTGGGGATTGAGGGAGACGGGGAGAGGGTGGAGATTGAGGGATACGGGGAGAGGGTGGGGATTGAGGGATTCGGGGAGAAGGTGGGAATTGAGGAATATGTGGAGAGGGTGGGGGATTGAGGGAGACTGGGAGAGGGTGGGTATTGAAGGAGAGGGCGGGTATTGAGGGAGACGGGTAGTGGTGGGGATTGAGGGAGACGGGGAGAGGGTGGGGATAGAGGGAGACGGGGAGAGGGTGGGGATTGAGGGATAAGGGGAGAAGGTGGGGATTGAGGGAGACTGGGAGAGGGTGGGGATTGAGGGATACGGGGAGAGGATGGGGATTTAGGGACACGGGGAGAGGGTGGGGATTGAGGGATACGGGGAGAGGGTGGGATTGAGGGATAAGGGGAGAAGGTGGGGATTGAGGGAGACGGGGAGAGGGTGTGGATTGGGGTAGACGGGGAGAGGGTGGGGATTGAGGGATACGGGGAGAGGGTGGGGATTGAGCGAGACGGGGAGAGGGTGGGGATTGGGGGAGACGGGGAGAGGGTGGGGATTGAGAGAGACGGGGAGAGGGTGGGGATTGAGGGAGACGGGGAGAGGGTGGGGATTGAGGGATAAGGGGAGAAGGTGGGGATTGAGGGAGATTGGAAGAGGGTGGGGATTGAGGGATACGGGGAGAGGGTGGGGATTGAGGGATACGGGGAGAGGGTGGGATTGAGGGATAAGGGGAGAAGGTGGGGATTGAGGGAGACGGGGAGAGGGTGTGGATTGGGGTAGACGGGGAGAGGGTGGGGATTGAGGGATACGGGGAGAGGGTGGGGATTGAGCGAGACGGGGAGAGGGTGGGGATTGGGGGAGACGGGGAGAGGGTGGGGATTGAGAGAGACGGGGAGAGGGTGGGGATTGAGGGAGACGGGGAGAGGGTGGGGATTGAGGGATAAGGGGAGAAGGTGGGGATTGAGGGAGATTGGGAGAGGGTGGGGATTGAGAGATACGGGGAGAGGGTGGGGATTTAGGGAGTCGGGGAGGGTGGGGATTGAGGGATACGGGGAGAGGGTGGGATTGAGGGATAAGGGGAGAAGGTGAGGATTGAGGGAGACGGGGAGAGGGTGGGGATTGAGTGAGACGGGGAGAGGGTGGGGATTGAGGGATAAGGGGAGAAGGTGGGGATTGAGGGAGACGGGGAGAGGGTGAGGATTGAGGGATACGGGGAGAGGGTGGGGATTGAGGGAGACGGGGAGAGATAGGGATTGAGGGAGACGGGGAGAGGGTGGGGATTGAGGGAGACGAGGAGAGGGTGAGGATTGAGGGAGACGGGGAGAGGGTGGGGATTGAGAGATACGAGGAGAGGGTGAGGATTGAGGGATAAGGGGAGAAGGTGGGGATTGAGGGAGACGGGGAGAGGGTGGGGATTGAGGGATATGGGGAGAGGGTGGGGATTAAGGGAGACGGGGAGAGGGTGGGGATTGAGCGATATGGGGAGAGGGTGGGGATTGAGGGAGAAGGGGAGAGGTTGGTGATTGAGGGAGACGGGGAGAGGGTGGGGATTGAGGGATACGGGGAGAAGGTGGGAATTGAGGGATATGGGGAGGGGGTGGGGATTGAGGGATACGGGGAGTGGGTGGGGATTGAGGGAGACGGGGAGATGGTGGGGATTGAGGGATACGGGGAGAGGGTGGGGATTTGGGGAGACGGGGAGAGGGTGGGGATTGAGGGATACGAGGAGACGGTGGGGGTTGAGGGATACGGGGAGAGGGTGGGGATTGAGGCAGACGGGGAGAAGGAATTGAGGGATAAGGGGAGAAGGTGGGGATTGAGGGAGACGGGGAGAGGGTGGGGATTGAGGGATACGGGGAGAGGGTGGGGATTGAGGGATACGGGGAGAAGGTGGGAATTGAGGGTTATGGGGAGAGGGTGGGGATTGAGGGAGACTGGGAGAGGGTGGGGATTGGGGGAGACGGGGAGAGGGTGGGTATTGAGGGAGACGGGGAGGCGGCGGGTATTGAGGGAGACGGGTAGTGGTGGGGGTTGAGGGAGACGGGGAGAGGGTGGGGATTGAGGGATACGGGGAGAGGGTGGGGATAGAGGGAGACGGGGAGAGGGTGGGGATTGAGGGATAAGGGGAGAAGGTGGGGATTGAGGGAGACTGGGAGAGGGTGGGGATTGAGGGATACGGGGAGAGGGTGGGGATTTAGGGAGACGGGGAGAGGGTGGGGATTGAGGGATACGGGGAGAGGGTGGGATTGAGGGATAAGGGGAGAAGGTGGGGATTGAGGGAGACGGGGAGAGGGTGTGGATTGGGGTAGACGGGGAGAGGATGGGGATTGAGGGATACGGGGAGAGGGTGGGGATTGAGCGAGACGGGGAGAGGGTGGGGATTGGGGGAGACGGGGAGAGGGTGGGGATTGAGAGAGACGGGGAGAGGGTGGGGATTAAGGGAGACGGGGAGAGGGTGGGGATTGAGGGATAAGGGGAGAAGGTGGGGATTGTGGGAGATTGGGAGAGGGTGGGGATTGAGGGATACGGGGAGAGGGTGGGGATTGAGGGATACGGGGAGAGTGTGGGATTGAGCGATAAGGGGAGAAGGTGGGGATTGAGGGAGACGGGGAGAGGGTGGGGATTGAGGGAGACGGGGAGAGGGTGGGGATTGAGGGATAAGGGGAGAAGGTGGGGATTGAGGGAGACGGGGAGAGGGTGAGGATTGAGGGATACGGGGAGAGATAGGGATTGAGGGAGACGGGGAGAGGGTGGGGATTGAGGGATACGGGGAGAGGGTGGGATTGAGGGATAAGGGGAGAAGGTGGGGATTGAGGGAGACGGGGAGAGGGTGCGGATTGAGATATACGGGGAGAGGGTGGAGATTGAGGGATACGAGGAGAGGGTGGGGGTTGAGGGATACGGGGAGAGGGTGGGGATTGAGGGAGACGGGGAGAAGGAATTGAGGGAGACGGGGAGAGGAGATTGAGGGATGTGGGGAGAGGGTGAGAATTGAGGGATACTGGGAGAGGGTGGGGATTGAGGGAGACGGGGAGAGGGTGGGATTGAGGGATATGGGGAGAGGGTGGGGATTGAGGGAGACTGGGAGATGGTGGGGATTGGGGGAGACGGGGAGAGGGTGGGGATTGAGGGAGACGGGGAGAGGGCGGGGATTGATGGAGACGGGAAGAGGGTGGGGATTGAGGGATACGGGGTGAGGGTGGGGATTGAGGGAGACGGGGAGAGGGTGGGATTGAGGGAGACGGGGAGAGGGTGGGGATTGAGTGAGACGGGGAGAGGGTGGGATTGAGGGATAAGGGGAGAAGGTGGAGATTGAGGGAGACGGGGAGAGGGTGGGGATTGAGGGAGACGGGGAGAGGGTGGGGATTGAGGGATACGGGGAGAGGGTGGGATTGAGGGATAAGGGGAGAAGGTGGGGATTGAGGGAGACGGGGAGAGGGTGTGGATTGGGGTAGACGGGGAGAGGGTGGGGATTAAGGGATACGGGGAGAGGGTGGGGATTGAGCGAGACGGGGAGAGGGTGGGGATTGGGGGAGACGGGGAGAGGGTGGGGATTGAGAGAGACGGGGAGAGGGTGGGGATTGAGGGAGACGGGGAGAGGGTGGGGATTGAGGGATAAGGGGAGAAGGTGGGGATTGAGGGAGATTGGGAGAGGGAGGGGATTGAGGGATACGGGGAGAGGGTGGGGATTTAGGGAGACGGGGAGAGGGTGGGGATTGAGGGAGACGGGGAGAGGGTGGGGATTGAGGGATAAGGGGAGAAGGTGGGGATTGAGGGAGACGGGGGGAGAGTGGGGATTGAGGGAGACGGGGAGAGGGTGGGGATTGAGGGATACGGGGAGAGATAGGGATTGAGGGAGACGGGGAGAGGGTGGGGATTGAGGGATACGGGGAGAGGGTGGGATTGAGGGATAAGGGGAGAAGGTGGGGATTGAGGGAGACGGGGAGAGGGTGCGGATTGAGGGATAAGGGGAGAAGGTGGGGATTGAGGGAGACGGGGAGAGGGTGGGATTGAGGGAGACGGGGAGAGGGTGGAGATTGAGGGATACGAGGAGAGTGTGGGGATTGAGGGAGACGGGGAGAAGGAATTGAGGGAGACGGGGAAAGGAGATTGAGGGATGTGGGGAGAGGATGGGGAGTGAGAGAGACGGGGAGAGGGGGGGATTGAGGGAGACGGGGAGAAGGTGGGAATTGAGGGATATGGGGAGAGGGTGAGAATTGAGGGATACTGGGAGAGGGTGGGGATTGAGGGAGACGGGGAGAGGGTGGGATTGAGGGATATGGGGAGAGGGTGGGGATTGAGGGAGACTGGGAGATGGTGGGGATTGGGGGAGACGGGGAGAGGGTGGGGATTGATGGAGACGGGGAGAGGGCGGGGATTGATGGAGACGGGAAGTGGGTGGGGATTGAGGGAGACGGGGAGAGGGTGGGGATTGAGGGAGACGGGGAGAGGGTGGGGATTGAGGGAGACGGGGAGAGGGTGGGGATTGAGTGAGACGGGGAGAGGGTGGGATTGAGGGATAAGGGGAGAAGGTGGAGATTGAGGGAGACGGGGAGAGGGTGGGGATTGAGGGAGACGGGGAGAGGGTGGGGATTGAGGGATACGGGGAGAGGGTGGGGATTGAGGGATACGGGGAGAGGGTGGGATTGAGGGATAAGGGGAGAAGGTGGGGATTGAGGGAGACGGGGAGAGGGTGGGGATGGAGGGATACGGGGAGACGGTGGGGATTAAGGGAGACGGGGAGAGGGTGGGGATTGAGCGATATGGGGAGAGGGTGGGGATTGAGGGAGAAGGGGAGAGGGTGGGGATTGAGGGATACAGGGAGGAGGTGGGAATTGAGGGATATGGGGAGGGGGTGGGGATTGAGGGATACGGAGAGTGGGCGGGATTTGAGGGAGACGGGGAGCGGGTGGGATTGAGGGATACGGGGAGAGGGTGGGGATTGAGGGAGAAGGGGAGAGGGTGGGGATTGAGGGATACGGGGAGAAGGTGGGAATTGAGGGATATGGGGAGGGGGTGGGGATTGAGGGATACGGAGAGTGGGCGGGGATTGAGGGAGACGGGGAGCGGGTGGGATTGAGGGATACGGGGAGAGGGTGGGGATTGAGGGAGAAGGGGAGAGGGTGGGGATTGAGGGATACAGGGAGAGGGTGGGGATTGAGGGTTACGGGGAGAGGCTGGGGATTTAGGGAGACGGGGAGAGGGTGGGATTGGGGGAGACGGGGAGAGGGTGGGGACTGAGGGAGACGGGGAGAGGGTGGGGTTTGAGGGAGACGGGGAGAGGGTGGGGATTGAGGGAGACTGGGAGAGGGTGGGGATTGAGGGATAGGGGGAGAGGGTGGGGATTGAGGGAGACGGGGAGAGGGTGGGGATTGAGGGAGACGGGGAGAGGGTGGGAATTGAGGGAGACGGGGAAAGGGTGGGGTTTGAGGGAGACGGGGAGAGGGTGGGGATTGAGGGAGACGGGGAGAGGGTGGGGATTGAGGGATACGGGGAGAGGGTGGGGATTGAGGGAGACGGGGAGAGGGTGGGGATTGAGGGATACTGGGAGAGGGTGGGGGTTGAGGGATACGGGGAGAGGGTGGGGATTGAGGGAGACGGGGAGAGGGTGGGGATTGAGGGATACTGGGAGAGGGTGGGGATTGGGGGAGACGGGGAGAGGGTGGGGATTGAGGGATAAGGGGAGAAGGTGGGGATTGAGGGAGACGGGGAGAGGGTGCGGATTGAGAGATACGGGGAGAGGGTGGAGATTGAGGGATACGAGGAGAGGGTGGAGGTTGAGGGATACGGGGAGAGGGTGGGGATTGAGGGAGACGCGGAGAAGGAATTCAGGGAGACGGGGAGAGGGGATTGAGGGATGTGGGGAGAGGATGGGGAGTGAGAGAGAAGGGGAGGGGGGATTGAGGGAGACGGGGAGAAGGTGGGAATTGAGGGATATGGGGAGAGGGTGGGGATTGAGGGAGACGGGGAGAGGGTGGGATTGAGGGATAAGGGGAGAAGGTGGAGATTGAGGGAGACGGGGATAGGGTGGGGATTGAGGTAGACGGGGAGAGGGTGGGGATTGAGGGATACGGGGAGAGGGTGGGGATTGAGGGATACGGGGAGAGGGTGGGATTGAGGGATAAAGGGAGAACGTGGGGATTGAGGGAGACGGGGAGAGGGTGGGGATTGAGGGATACGGGGAGAGGGTGGGAATTGAGGGATATGGGGAGAGGGTGAGAATTGAGGGATACTGGGAGAGGGTGGGGATTGAGGGAGACGGGGAGAGGGTGGGATTGAGGGATATGGGGAGAGGGTGGGGATTGAGGGAGACTGGGAGATGGTGGGGATTGGGGGAGACGGGGAGAGGGTGGGGATTGATGGAGACGGGGAGAGGGCGGGGATTGATGGAGACGGGAAGAGGGTGGGGATTGAGGGAGACGGGGAGAGGGTGGGGATTGAGGGAGACGGAGAGAGGGTGGGGATTGAGGGAGACGGGGAGAGGGTGGGGATTGAGTGAGACGGGGAGAGGGTGGGATTGAGGGATAAGGGGAGAAGGTGGAGATTGAGGGAGACGGGGAGAGGGTGGGGATTGAGGGAGACGGGGAGAGGGTGGGGATTGAGGGATACGGGGAGAGGGTGGGGATTGAGGGATACGGGGAGAGGGTGGGATTGAGGGATAAGGGGAGAAGGTGGGGATTGAGGGAGACGGGGAGAGGGTGGGGATTGAGGGATACGGGGAGAGGGTGGGGATTAAGGGAGACGGGGAGAGGGTGGGGATTGAGCGATATGGGGAGAGGATGGGGATTGAGGGAGAAGGGGAGAGGGTGGGGATTGAGGGATACAGGGAGGAGGTGGGAATTGAGGGATATGGGGAGGGGGTGGGGATTGAGGGATACGGAGAGTGGGCGGGATTTGTGGGAGACGGGGAGCGGGTGGGATTGAGGGATACGGGGAGAGGGTGGGGATTGAGGGAGAAGGGGAGAGGGTGGGGATTGAGGGATACGGGGAGAAGGTGGGAATTGAGGGATATGGGGAGGGGGTGGGGATTGAGGGATACGGAGAGTGGGCGGGGATTGAGGGAGACGGGGAGCGGGTGGGATTGAGGGATACGGGGAGAGGGTGGGGATTGAGGGAGAAGGGGAGAGGGTGGGGATTGAGGGATACAGGGAGAGGGTGGGGATTGAGGGATACGGGGAGAGGCTGGGGATTTAGGGAGACGGGGAGAGGGTGGGATTGGAGGAGACGGGGAGAGGGTGGGGACTGAGGGAGACGGGGAGAGGGTGGGGTTTGAGGGAGACGGGGAGAGGGTGGGGATTGAGGGAGACTGGGAGAGGGTGGGGATTGAGGGATAGGGGGAGAGGGTGGGGATTGAGGGAGACGGGGAGAGGGTGGGGATTGAGGGAGACGGGGAGAGGGTGGGAATTGAGGGAGACGGGGAGAGGGTGGGGATTGAGGGATACGGGGAGAGGGTGGGGATTGAGGGAGACGGGGAGAGGGTGGGGATTGAGGGATACTGGGAGAGGGTGGGGGTTGAGGGATACGGGGAGAGGGTGGGGATTGAGGGAGACGGGGAGAGGGTGGGGATTGAGGGATACTGGGAGAGGGTGGGGATTGGGGGAGACGGGGAGAGGGTGGGATTGAGGGATAAGGGGAGAAGGTGGGGATTGAGGGAGACGGGGAGAGGGTGCGGATTGAGAGATACGGGGAGAGGGTGGAGATTGAGGGATACGAGGAGAGGGTGGAGGTTGAGGGATACGGGGAGAGGGTGGGGATTGAGGGTGACGCGGAGAAGGAATTCAG